>NC_091450.1:34443353-34733957 GCF_964237555.1 Oryctolagus cuniculus
GTGGCGTAGCGGGGAAAGATGCTGCCTGTGGAGCCCAAGTCCCGTGTGGGCAGCAGTTCAGGCCCCGGGGGCTCCACTTCTGACCCAGCGCCCTGCTGATGCTCCTGGGACTGCAGTGGGAGACGCCTGGGTGCTTGGGCCCCTGCACCCACGGGGAGGTCTGGAAGAAGCTCCTGGCGCCTGACTGTGGTCTGGCCCAGCCCTGGCCACTGTGGCCATTTGAGGAGCCATCCAGCAGATGGAAGATCTCTTGTTCTCTGTCTCTGCCTCTTTCTCTGTAACTCTGCCTTTCAAATAAATAAATCTCCTTTAAAAAACCCGTAATGTTTAAACTCTGTCACATCACGAGGTATATTAGCATGTTTAAAGTAAAAGACCCAGGAACGACACGGACCACAGGGAGTGCCTCGGGGTGAATGAAGCCAGGCCCCTGCTCCCGTTGTAGCTCCTGGGAGGAGCACCTGCAGGCAGCCGTGAGGCTCCGTGACAGCTCTTCCCTGCTCCTGAACTGAGTTCCTGCTCTGGCCTCGCTGAGGGTCTGTAACCCCGCAGGACCCACTGTGCCCCAGCACCTCCCGGATGTGCGATCCTGGCCAGAGATCTGGAGCGGGACCCGGATGTGGCGGGTGAGCTTATTGTACCTGGCCGGCGCCAGCGCCACCGCCCTGCATGACTTTATGAGATCAACGACCGGCCTGTGCCAAAGGAGTGCCCAGCCTTCAGCCTGCGGGACTCAGAGCGCCTGTGCCACTCGAACTCTCCGAGGCACCTGGGGATGCTCCCCGGGATGGAGGGAGCAGCCGGATCCCCAGTGCAGCCGCTAGGGTCGCGGGAGTCGGCCCGCACTGCGGACACCGACCCGGCCCGCTGGGCACAGCTTCTGCCCCTTTCCCCTGGCACAAGGAACGCGGGACACAGCTCATCCTTCCGCATGAGTTTATTGGGGAGTGGAGAGGGTGCCCGGGCGGGTCAGGGACACAGGAGGGGTGTCCGGCTGTCCAGGGGTGCGGAGAACGCTCAGGACTACTTAGCGGTCTTGACGTCAGACATTCGGCCCAGGAACTTGTCCCAGGCAGCTTGGGCCTCGGCGGTGAAGTCTCTGGGCAGGTTCCTGGCCAGGGTGACCTGCAGGCTGTGGGACAGGAGCTGTGCGCCAGGGGGCGGTCAGCAGCAGGCGGAGAGGTAGACACCAAGAGCCTACCCGAATCCAACCCCGATCCCGGCCTGGACCTCGCGCCCAGCCCTGCCCACAAGGCCCCGTCCCACCCAGTCGCCCGTGCTCTGCGCTCACCCTGAAGTTGAACGGGTCAATGCGCAGCTTGTAGGCGAGCAGGTCGCTTAGAGAGGACAGCGCGCTATCCAAGTTGTCCATGTTCTTGACTGCGTCGTCCAGCGCGGCCGCCACTTCGGCTCCATGAGCCCGCAGTTGCGCGGAGCCCGGGCGCAGGTCGAAGTGCGGGAAGGAGATCTTGGTCTGCGGGAAGCTGAGGAAGAGCCTGGGGGCGGGCGCCCCACACCCAGCAGTCAGGAGAAGCCCACTTTCACGCAGTGTTTGCAAGGCAAAACCCAGCGTGCAGTCCACAGGGAGCGCACACGGGCATTTCAGACAGGGACTGCGGCCCAGCCCAGCCCCTGCTCCCCTGTTCCTGTCACTCAGTCCCCAGCTGCTGGTGGAGGCCGTGAGCAGGAAGACTGGCCACTGCGTCACCGTCCCTCCTCCTGACCTCTCCCCGTCCCTGGTCTGGACACTCAGGCTGCGACCCATGGGGCACCTACCTCTCCAGGGCCTCAGTGCCGATGGCCTCAGACTGGGAGGAGACCTTGTCCCAGAGGGACATGATGATGGTCCTCTCGCTCTTGGTCAGAGACATGGTGAGGCCGGGGCTGGGCTGCTGCACAGGGGCTGGAGGTGCTGAGCACTGGGTGTGGTGGTGCTCAGCCCGCAGGCTCCCTTATATACGGGGAGCAGAGTCCAGCCAGGCCCTGGCTCTTCTGGGAAGAGGGGAGGAGCAGAAGGGGCTGTGGGGGTGGGGTCTGTTATTGGGCACCATGACAGAGGCGGTCAGGGCCTGGTGGGGGAGGCGGGTGAGGGGCTACCACTCTTGCTGGGCCTTCCAGGGGCGTTGGCCGCAGTCTCTCCACTGGGTCCAGGGGAGATAGGGGCCCTGCCGTCCCAGGGGTCATCCCGGCATGGCCGTGCTGCGCTGTCCTCATCCTCCCAGAGTCACAAAATGGGGACAACCAGAGCAGCAGGGGCCGCTGCCCGCCCTCGGGCCACCCCGCCCAGGCACTGGTCAGGCCGACCCATGGGTGTCTGTGACCCTGAGTTCCCTCCAGGAACACGGCTCTCCCTGGGGCGCTGAGCGGAGCCCTCTGTGCCCTGAGCTTGGGAGGAGCCGGCAGGCTGATGGGAGATCAGCCACCTGAGGTCACGTGCTGCTGCTGGGGACCCCAGTGTTGCCCTGGGCGGGGCTGCTGCAGCATGGGCACCTGCCTTCTATGTCTTAGAGATCCTTTGTGTACTTGCCAGGCAGACGAGGGCCTGCACGGCCGGAGCTGGGCCAGGGCTGAGGCCAGGAGCCAGGAAGTGCATCCAGGTCTCCCGCGGGAGTGGCAGAATCCAGGTAGTGCAGCTGTCAGTGCTGCCTCCCGGGGCCACACCAGCAGGAGTGGAGGTGGGCCCTGACCCGGCTCTCCCAGCAGTGAGGCCGATAGCCTCCCCACACGACGAGATAGAAGAAAAATCCCAGCACAAGATAGTCACCTCCGTCGCTTTAGGCTTGTCTGGGCTGTAACCAGCAGCTGCCGCACACAGCCAGCTCCATCACCCGCACACTCCTCAGCCATGCTCTGGCTGCCCTCCTCCCCTCCCAACCTCTGGAAACCACTACAAGTTTGTGTTTTGCAAGAATGTCCTGTATGGGCCAGCACCGTGCACAGTGGGTTAAGCCACTGTGTGTGACACAGGCATTCCATGTGGGCAGCGGTTGGAGGGTGGGCTGCTCTTCTTCCAGTCCAGCCCGCTCCTAATGTGCCTGGGAAAGCAGCAGAAGATGGCCCCAGAGCCTGGGTGCCGGCCACCTCCGTGCCACACAGGATGGTGTCCAGGCTCCTGGCTCCAGCCTGGCCCAGTCCCAGCCTTTGAAGCTGTTTGTGGAATGAATAGTGGATGGAAGATCTCTCTCTGTCCCTCTCTCTCTCTGTCCCTCTCTCTCTCTGTCCCTCTCTCTCTCTCCCTCTCTCTCTTTCTCTCTCCATGTCTCTGTCTCTCTACAACTCAGCTTTTCCAATAAGTAAATCCCAAAAGGAACGTCGTGTCCATGGAGTCGTCGGTGCAGTCTGTGCAGATGCCTCCTTCCCCTTCATCCGGGCGGGGCTGGGCGGCAGCACTCGACTCCTCTCTGGGGCAAGGCCGGACGTGGTCCGTGCACGCCTTGAGGACATTTGGGTTGCTATGGCCCAGACAGCCGCTGTGAACATTCACGGGGTGGGCTCCGTGGGAACACAGGCTTCCTTCTGTGCAGGGTTCCCAGCCGGGTAGACACGTGTGTCTCTGACATCCTAGGATGCTGCCCTGTTCCCGCCCTGTTGGCATGAAGGGACGGGCCACGGCCTGCGATGTGCCACCGTGTCCCTCCGGGCTGTCCTGACGGCGTGCCGTCGTGTGTCCCTGTGGCTCACCCTGTGCCTCTGCTAGCATGGACGCCTCCTTGGGTGTGCTCATTTGCTCTGCTCTATTGTTTCTGGTGAATATTTGTACAAGTGTTTTGCTGAAATTATTTTATTCATTTAGTGAAAGACTTCCAAGAGAGAGGCAGAGACAGAAGAGAGAGCTCCTCCATCTGCCGGCCCACAGCTCTGCTGCCACGAAGGCCTTAGCTGACTTGACGGCTAGTGACAGCTCTTCCCTGCTCCTGAACTGAGTTCCTGCTCTGGCCTCACTGAGGGTCTGTAACCCCGCAGGACCCACTGGTGCCCCAGCACCTCCCGGATGTGCGATCCTGGCCAGAGATCTGGAGCGGGACCCGGATGTGGCGGGTGCACTTATTGTACCTGGCCGGCGCCAGCGCCACCGCCCTGCATGACTTTATGAGATCAACGACCGGCCTGTGCCAAAGGAGTGCCCAGCCTTCAGCCTGCGGGACTCAGAGCGCCTGTGCCGCTCGAACTCTCCCAGGGACCTGGGGATGCTCCCCGGGATGGAGGGAGCGGCTGGATCCCCAGTGCAGCCCCTAGGGTCGCGGGAGTCGGCCCGCACTGCGGACACCGACCCGGCCCGCTGGGCACAGCTTCTGCCCCTTTCCCCTGGCACAAGGAACGCGGGACACAGCTCATCCTTCTGCATGAGTTCATTGGGGAGTGGAGAGGGTGCCCGGGCGGGTCAGGGACACAGGAGGGTTGTCCGGCTGTCCAGGGGTGCTGAGTGCTCTCAGGGGTACTTCTTGGTCAGGATGATGAACACGTGGCGCAGGAACTTGTCCCAGGTGAGGTGCGACTCGGTGGTGAAGTCCCTGGACAGGTACCCGGCCAGGGTGACCAGCAGGCAGTTGGGCAGCAGCTGCGTGGCAGGGGGCAGTCAGGGCGGGTGGGCAGCCCCAGACACCAACCCTGCCCACAGGAGGGAGTCTGCGCTCTGCGCTCACCCTGAAGTTGACCGGGTCCACGCGAAGCATGTAGGGGAGCGTGTGCCTCAGCGTGGACAGCGTGCCATCCAAGTTGTCCATGTTCTTGACCGCGTTGTCCACCGCCATGCCAGCTTGACGCCATGAGTGTGCACCTGCGCCGACCGTATGCGGGGGATGTGCGAGAAGTGGGTCCTGGTATTTGGGAATCTGAGGAAGAGCCGGGGGAGGGGGCCCCACACCCGGCAGTCAGGAAAGCACATTTTACACAGTCTTTGCAAGGCAAAACCCAGCGTGCAGTCCACAGGGAGCGCACACGGGCATTTCAGACAGGGACTGCGGCCCAGCCCAGCCCCTGCTCCCCTGTTCCTTCCTGCCACACAGTCCAGCTCCCTCTTACAGTGCCTGGGAAAGCAGCAGAAGATGGCCCCAGAGCCTGGGTGCCTGCCACCTCCGTGCCACACAGGATGGAATCAGGCTCCTGGCTCCAGCCTGGCCCAGTCCCAGCCTTCGAAGCCGTTTGTGGAGTGAACCCTGGATGGAAGATCTCTCTCTGTCCCTCTCTCTCTCTGTCCCTCTCTCTCTCTGTGTCCCTCTCTCTCTTTCTCTCGCCATGTCTCTGTCTCTCTACAACTCAACTTTTCCAATAAGTAAATCCCAAAAGGAACGTCGTGTCCATGGAGTCATCGGTGCAGTCTGTGTAGATGCCTCCTTCCCCTTCATCCGGGCGGGGCTGGGCGGCAGCACTCGACTCCTCTCTGGGGCAAGGCCGGACGTGGTCCATGCACGCCTTGAGGACATTTGGGTTGCTATGGCCCAGACAGCCGCTGTGAACATTCACGGGGTGGGCTCCGTGGGAACACAGGCTTCCTTCTCTTTTATTGATTTATTGAAAGACTTCCAAGAGAGCGGGAGAGACAGGGAAAGAGAGCTCCTCCACTGCCGGCCCACAGCTCTGCTGCCACAAAGGCCTTAGCTGACCCAGGCTGAAACCAGGAGCAGGGGCTCCACCCAGGTCTCCCAGGTGGGTTCAAGGGCCCAAACACTTGGGGCCACCGTCCCCTGCTTTTCCCAGGCTGGTAGCATGGAGCTGGGTCAGAGGTGGAGCGCCAGGGACTCCAGTTTGATGCCAGGTGCAGGCGGCTAAGCCACAGGGCCCTGCGCCATGACAGCAACCCCATGCTGTGCTCATTCCTTTTCCATTGGTTCACCCTCCAATGGCTGCTGCGGCCGGTACACCATGCTGATCCGAAGCCCGGAGCCAGGTGCTTCCTCCTGGTCTCCCATGCGGGTGCAGGGCCCAAGGACCTGGGCCATCCTCCACTGCACTCCCGGGCCAGGGCAGAGAGCTGGACTGGAAGAGGAGCAACCGGACAGAATCCGGTGCCCCAGCCGGGACTAGAACCCGGGGTGCCGGCGCCGCAGGCCGAGGATTAGCCTACTGAGCTGCGGATCCGGCCTAATTTTGTTTTGAATGACTTATTTATTTATGTACTGATTTGAAAGGCAGAGAGACACAAAGATAGGGAAGTCCTCGGATTGGTCTCCCATCTGCTACTTCACTCCCCATATGCTTTCACTGGGCTGAGCTGGGCAAACCAGGAGGAACTCCATCCGGGTCGCACCTGGGTGGCAGGGCCCTAAGTGCAGGGGTCGTCACCCACTGCATCCCAGGGAGCTGAGGGAGGGAAGCAGCAGGGCTTCAACGGGCACTCTGGTACGACATGCAGGCCTCCCAAGGGTGCTTCATCAGGGCACACACAACGCCTGATCCCGTCTCTGTCTCTCTGTCTCTGTCTCTCTCTGTCTCTCTCTCTGTCTCTCTCTCTGTCAAGATGTTTCTGTATTTGAAAGGCAGAGAGAAGAGAGTAAGGGAGGTAGCACTCCCACCCACTGGTTCACTTCCCAAAGAGCTGCAACAGCTCCAGCTGTGCTGGCCTAAGCCGGGAGCCAGTGTCTCCAAGCCTGTCAGGAACCCAAGTCCTTGAGTCATCACCTCCCTCCTTCCCAGGGTGCATGTGCAAGAAATGGATCTGACGCACATGGAGCCAGGACCCAGACCCAGGCACTCAGGGATGTGGGTGTGACTTTTCACTGTGCCAACACACACCCCTGGTTATTTCTTCAGTGTTTTTGTATATTGAGTGAAGATGGATGGGGCTGTGCAGGGGGAGTTGGTGGTGGGGAGGGAGCTGCCAACGGCTCAGCCAGGGCCATGGCAGAGAAAGCGGTGCCAGGGCCTGACACTGCCCAGAGTGCTACGAGGGCTGGTGCCCAGGCTTGTGCTGGGGTTGGGCCAGGCTGGACGCCCAATGGCGCTCCAGGGCATTCAGCCAGGAGGGTGTGCAAGAGCTGCCGGAGTCTGGGCTGTCTGCACTAGGACAGGGGCCAGTTCCAGGGGTGCCAGCCGTGGACGAGGGAGATGCCAGAGGCCTGGGCACACAGTGAGCTCCTGGCCAGCCTGCAGGACTCAGGAAGCAGGGCACCAGGGGGCCTGCCCAGGTCCTGGCTGTGGGGCTGTGCAACAGAGGAGTGGAGGGGAGCCCCCGACACGAACTCTCCAACCCGGGGCCCTGGTTCCAGGGGATGGGTGTCAGTGAGAGAGGATTTCTGGTGGCTGCCTCTGTGTAGGACAGCCTGCTTCTGTTTGGTGGGTGTGATGTAGTTGGCCATATTTCAAAGGAGGGTGCTGGCCCCAGGACACCTTTCCCCCTGAGGAATCTGGGGCCTCCTCCCCTGCCCACCCTGCCCCACAGCTGCTGCAGAGGGGGTCAGTGTGTGCCCGTGGAGTCCTCCAGCTCATCTCCCCCACCTCAGGGACACAGAGACTCCACTGACATTCAAGCTTTATTCAAAGACCAGGGGTGGGGTGCAGAGTGGGGATGCGGGAGGGGACAGGGGGCAGGGGAACTCCCCGACCCCAGCTTACCCATATCTGCAGGTAACGTGGGGTCAGTTCTCTAAGCCCCTCCCTCACAGCTCTGGGAACAGGATCTCAGTATGTGGGGGAGGGGCAGCTCTGCACAACAGGCTCAAGACCCCAGCCCCAGGACCCCTCTTCAGGGCTGGGTGCCATCTGCCTGGCGGCCCCGGCACAGTCTGGGATCCTCAGCCAGGAGCTGTCTTCCAGGATCTCCTCACTGTGTTAGTTGTTTCCAAGACTGGGAGCCCCAGTACCCTAGCTCCTTACTGGGGCCTGGGGAGACTCGGATTGGGGGAGGGGCCCCTGGACAGGGCCGGGGCGGGCACGAGGCTGCATGGCACCGCCTTCAGCTTGCCCTCAACATGCCTTCGGGCCCGTGTGTGGCTAGGCGGTTAGGACTCAGGCTAAGGGTGGAGTAGTGGCGTAGCGGGGAAAGATGCTGCCTGTGGAGCCCAAGTCCCGTGTGGGCAGCAGTTCAGGCCCCGGGGGCTCCACTTCTGACCCAGCGCCCTGTTGATGCTCCTGGGACTGCAGTGGGAGACGCCTGGTGCTTGGGCCCCTGCACCCACTGGGAGACGTGGAGGAAGTTCCCGGCTCCTGGCTCCCAGCTGGGGATCCACCCTGCTCCTGCTATCGCTGCCGTTAGTGGAGTGAAACATCAGATGGAAGATCTCACTCAGTCTCTGTCTCTCCCTGAAACTCTGCCTTTCATATAAATCTTTAAAAATAGTTTTTAAATTTATTGTTTCGGAGGTAAATGGAGAGCCCTCCTCCAGTAGTTAACTTCTCTCTGGGAGACAGGAGTTGAGTGCGGGTCTCCCATGTGGGGGGCAGGAACCCAACGACTTGAGCCGGCACTACATGCGCGAGAAGCCGGAGCGAGGAGCTCCCTAACAGCTGAGCTAAACACCTGCCCCACACTGCATGGGCGTCTTGGCAGACAAAGCACCGTCGTCAGCATTGTGGTCCTCTAGAAGTTGCGGTCTCGGTGCCCCGATGGGGCTCCGCGGGTTAAGCACGTGTCAGTGTTGGTTTGAGGCCCAGCTGCTCAGTTCCCAACCCAGTGTCCCACTAACGCCCCTGGGGAGGCAGCAGCTGGGCCCCTGCCACGAATGCCGGAGGCTCCTGGCTTCAGCCTGGCCCAGTCCCAGCTGCTTACAAATGGATAAATCTTTAAAGAAGAAAAGTTCCAGAACGTGGTGAGCCAGGGCACCCAGCACTGCAAATACACTAAACCCCACCAAACTACACAAATATTTATGTGAAAGGGACGACCTTCCATCTGGCTCACTGCCGGTGCCCGCAGTGGCGGTGGCCGGGCCAAGCCAACGCCAGGAGCCCAGACTGGAAATGCAGGGCTCCCACATGGGTGGCAGGGGCCCAGGTGCTTGAAGTGACTGTCACCCCCCAGAGTCCGCAGGAGCCAGGCATCAAGTCCTGGCACAGCCTGGGCATCTCGGCTGCTAGGCCCGACACCCACGCCGGCGGATCTTCCCCTGAGCTCGCTTCTCTCCTGGGAACACCTCGCAGGCGCCCCAGAAATCACAGTTTACAGACATCCTTGTCCCACGTAGCAGTGCCTGGCTCAAGTCCCAGCTCCTGTGCACTTCTGATCCAGGTGCCGGGGAGGGCAGATGCGGTCGGAGACCCGGATGGAGCTCCAGGTTCCTGGCCTCGGACATCGCAGGTCTGGGGAGTGAACCAGCGGTGGAAGACCTTCCCCCACCCCACCCCTCATCACTCTGCCTCTCAAATCAACCCTCTCAAAAGAATGCTGTGTGTCTCCATGTGGCTGCTTCTGCCGAGCGGTACTGCCGTGCAGGAGTGAGTTTGCCGTGTGTCACGTGGACCTCGAAGAAGTAGGGACAGAAGGTGGAGTTTCTGCAGTGGCCGTGACTGCACATCTGAGGCAAAATCCTGAGCGAGGGCAGCTCTGGCTTTCCAGGGAGGGGTGGGGTCCCGCCAGCCCCGTGGGCTGCAAGGCTGGTCCAGGGGTCCTGTCTCGCCACGGACCTCCGACGTCCAGGGCCCGGTTCCTGCGCTGGGCAGCAGGGGGCTCCCTTCCCCGATTGTCCGCTGTGCGGGGCCAGAGCCTAGGCCGGACTCCGCCCCGGGAGACAGAAGGGCCTCGGCCTGGGACCAGGCCTGTGCAGCTGGGTTTGAGCGGAGTCCAGGAGGACTAAGCGAGCAGTACTGCGAAGGGCCTGGACTGGGCATCAACAGCCCCCCGACCACCTCCCGCCTGCCACCCTCCTGGCCAAGGCCAAGGAATTGGAATTTGGGACCTGGTGCCCCAAACCCGCCAGCCCCTTGGTTTGCGGACCCGAGGCCATCCCCACACACGCATCCCCAGGGAGCACTCGGTTCAGGCTGCTGCCCCGGGGCTTTACTCCAACACGACGGCGTCGCGGGGGGCGGGGCGTCCCACGACCTCCCACCCTCCATTCAGCGGTACTTGGAGGTCAGCGCCGAGATCACGTGGTGCAGGAATTTGTCCACCGAGGCGTGCATGGCGGGGCCGAAGTCTCCAGGGTAGTGCCGGGCGAGGGTCACCAGCAGACAGTGGCCCAGCAGCTGCAGGGAGGGGTCGTTCCCGCTCGCGGTCCATCGATTCTCCTCCCCCACCCCGCCTAGGGGAGCCCCCTCCCCGGCGAAGTCCCAGCGCTCACCCCGAAGTGGTGGGGGTCCACGCGCAGCGTGCGCACGTGCAGGTCGCTCAGAGCGGACAGGGCGCCGGGCAGGTCGTCCAGGTGGTCTGCGGCGAGGGTCAGCGCGTCGGCCACCTTGCGGCCGTGGGCTCTGACCTGGGCGGAGCCCGGGCTCAGGTCCATGTGGGAGAAGTAGATCTTGGTGCGCGGGAAGGCCTCCAAGGTTCTGCGGGAGGAGGGGGATGTGGTGCGTGTGGGGGCCCCGCGGGCGCGGGGCGCGGCGGGCCGGGGGCGCCCTCCCGGTGCGCACCTCTCCAGGGCCTCGGCCGCGTAGACGCCCACGTTGCTCCCCAGCTTCTTCCACAGGGCGCGCAGCAGCGCCCGCTCCGCCGCCGACAGCGCCATCCCGCAGCGGCGGGCAGCGGCGGGCAGCGGCGGGCGCGGCGGGCGCGGCGGGCGCGGCGGGCGCGGCGGGCGCGGCGGGCGCGGCGGGCGCGGCGGGCGCGGCGGGCGCGGCGGGCGCGGCGGGCCGGGTCCCCGCGGGCCTCTGGGGGCGTGGCGCAGGCCCGTCCCGCCCCGCGGCGCCGCCGCGCGCACCCGGAGGCCCGCGCACGCACGCAGTCTCGGTCCGCCACTTTCGGGCTCGCTCTGAACCCCAGGCCTTTCAGCAAAACACACATTTGAAACATTCAGTGGAGACACATGTTATGCACACGCGCAGAGGGAGACCTGGACAGGACGCGGAACCCCGGCAGAGCGCGGGCGCTGCGCGAGATGGTGACAGCGACTCCCGGGCTGGGCCGCCGCGCGGTCGGTCGGGGTGGCTCGCAGCAGGAGTTCCGTTGCGGGCGGCCAACACCTGCACCTGCTGAGTGCCTAGCCGAGCCTTGCAGCTCCCACACTGAGCTGTCAAGCCAGCGCGTGCGACCCTCCCCACCTCTACTCCCAAACTGCCGGGGCAGTGCCTCCAGCCCCTCCTCCAGCCCACCAACCTCCTCTCTGTTTCCACGGATTTGCTTGTTGTGTGTGTGTGTGTGTGTGTGTTTAATAAATGGGATTATTCAACATGTGGACTTTTAAAAAAAGTCATAGATTTTTTAAATGCTTGCATTTATTTTTCTTGGACAGAAATCAATGTTACATTAATTTGAATATAGATTCATTATCCAATTATGAAACAAGATGCACACAGACATTATAAGCTGAGTGTTGATGACTTAAGGCACTGAGGTTGTAATTGTAATTACAGAGACAGCCACACACACAAATTCCTAACCTACTAAATAGCAGCTGTATACCCATGACGCCAATTAGCTATACTTTCTACTTATGACACTTATCAGTGTCCACTCTGGGTTAAACCAAGCAGGACTGGCCTGCCGTGATTCCAGGCAAGTGAGCGCCTCTGCTTGCTGCAGAGGTGGCCCTGGACCCGAGAGGGCACGCGGGGGTCAGGGGAAGCCGGACACAGCCGGGGCCAGCAGAGGACTGGCGTCTGTGGTCCACCTAATGTGGGTGTGCCGCCTCCGGGCAGTGTGTCTCCCACTGCTGAGCCCTGGCACTTGTGGGGGCCACGTCCCTGAATGGAACTCCAGGAGACCCACAGAGCACATGGGGTCACGCCCTGCCAGCCGCACCCCCAAGTGGTCCCCTCACAGTGCCTCCACCCCTCCCACAGACCTGGGCACTGGAGCCCCCCCCCCCCGCCCTTCTGCTGACTGACCACAAAACCCAGGCGGGAGCAGAGGAAGCAAGCCAGCGGCTAAGAAGCCGAGTCTCCAGCCTGGTCATCGATGACCACTGCTCCCCAACCTGAGCTGCACGGAGCTGGGCGTCTGGTCGGAGAAGCGGGGTCTCTACCCCAGTGGGTGGGCTCCTGCACCCGGCTGCTCCTCAGCAGGCAGTGTTGCAGGTTCAGCCGTGCCCCACCATTCCTGGCTACGGCGGCACCACAGTCTGCCCACTCACCTGCTCAGGTGCACCTGTCGCGCCCCACCCTCACCTGTCTCCCTTCCTCTCAAGGAGCGAAGACGCCCCTTCCCACGGCTCCCACTGCCCCCGAGGTGCCCAAGGGGCTGCCACGGTGTCCTCCAAGGAGGAGCCCCAGACTGGGCGTGAGAGGACACTGGTGTTAGCCAGGGGCTGGATGGCACGGCAAACCTCCCTCTTCAGGAAGGAAGCCTGCCGCGGGCACTGTCCACCCCGGGCCCCCGCTGCCTCAGGGCAGGGGTGCCAGCCCCAGGGTGGCCACGTGGGCACTGGGCCTCACTGGCCCCAAGCGCGACCTAAGGGTCTTAGGAGTGAGCGTCCCCGGGTGCTGCTGGGATCTGCAGCCTGCACTCGACCTCCGGTTTTGTCTGCACCGTGGGTGGGTGGGTGGGTGGGTGGGTACGTTTGGGAGGCTGAGGGAGAGCCAGTGCCCTCCCGAGATCCTGGGGGAGCCGGGGACCCAGGCTGGAGGCAGCCGAGTGGCACGAGTGTGTGCATGTGTCGGGGGGGGGTTCTTTCAGCAGCCCCTCGTGGACTTGCAAGCAGGAAGGAAGGAACCAGCCGGTTGCCCACTCCTGTCCCCTGCAGCTGCACAGGGGGCCTCGGCACGTGCACGGACGTGTCCCCAGGCCGGCCCTGCACCTCAGGTCACAGACTCCACGGACACTGTCGGCCACTCACTCAGACTTTATTCAAAGACCAGGGGTGGGCTGCGGGGATGGGGGGTGCAGGGGGCAGAAGGCAGGGGAACTCCCCGGTCCAGCTTACCCATATCTGCAGGTAACGTGGGGTCAGTTCTCTAAGCCCCTCCCTCACAGCTCTGGGAACAGGATCTCAGTATGTGGGGGAGGGGCAGCTCTGCACAACAGGCTCAAGACCCCAGCCCCAGGACCCCTCTTCAGGGCTGGGTGCCATCTGCCTGGCCGCCCCGGCACAGTCTGGGATCCTCAGCCAGGAGCTGTCTTCCAGGATCTCCTCACTGTGTTAGTTGTTTCCAAGACTGGGAGCCCCAGTACCCTAGCTCCTTACTGGGGCCTGGGGAGACTCGGATTGGGGGAGGGGCCCCTGGACAGGGCTGGGAGGGGGAGCACGAGGCTGCATGGCACCACCTTCAGCTTGCCCTCAACATGCCTTCAGGCCCGTGTGTGGCTAGGCTGTTAGGACTCAGGCTAAGGGTGGAGTAGTGGCGTAGCGGGGAAAGATGCTGCCTGTGGAGCCCAAGTCCCGTGTGGGCAGCAGTTCAGGCCCCGGGGGCTCCACTTCTGACCCAGCGCCCTGCTGATGCTCCTGGGACTGCAGTGGGAGACGCCTGGGTGCTTGGGCCCCTGCACCCACGGGGAGGTCTGGAAGAAGCTCCTGGCGCCTGACTGTGGTCTGGCCCAGCCCTGGCCACTGTGGCCATTTGAGGAGCCATCCAGCAGATGGAAGATCTCTTGTTCTCTGTCTCTGCCTCTTTCTCTGTAACTCTGCCTTTCAAATAAATAAATCTCCTTTAAAAAACCCGTAATGTCTAAACTCTGTCACATCACGAGGTATATTAGCATGTTTAAAGTAAAAGACCCAGGAACCACACGGACCACAGGGAGTGCCTCGGGGTGAATGAAGCCAGGCCCCTGCTCCCGTTGTAGCTCCTGGGAGGAGCACCTGCAGGCAGCCGTGAGGCTCCGTGACAGCTCTTCCCTGCTCCTGAACTGAGTTCCTGCTCTGGCCTCGCTGAGGGTCTGTAACCCCGCAGGACCCACTGTGCCCCAGCACCTCCCGGATGTGTGATCCTGGCCAGAGATCTGGAGCGGGACCCGGATGTGGCGGGTGCACTTATTGTACCTGGCCGGCGCCGGCGCCACCGCCCTGCATGATCTTATGAGATCAACGACCGGCCTGTGCCAAAGGAGTGCCCAGCCTTCAGCCTGCGGGACTCAGAGCGCCTGTGCCGCTCGAACTCTCCGAGGGACCTGGGGATGCTCCCCGGGATGGAGGGAGCAGCCGGATCCCCAGTGCAGCCGCTAGGGTCGCGGGAGTCGGCCCGCACTGCGGACACCGACCCGGCCCGCTGGGCACAGCTTCTGCCCCTTTCCCCTGGCACAAGGAAAGCGGGACACAGCTCATCCTTCTGCATGAGTTTATTGGGGAGTGGAGAGGGTGCCCGGGCGGGTCAGGGACACAGGAGGGGTGTCCGGCTGTCCAGGGGTGCGGAGAACGCTCAGGACTACTTAGCGGTCTTGACGTCAGACATTCGGCCCAGGAACTTGTCCCAGGCAGCTTGGGCCTCGGCGGTGAAGTCTCTGGGCAGGTTCCTGGCCAGGGTGACCTGCAGGCAGTGGGACAGGAGCTGTGCGCCAGGGGGCGGTCAGCAGCAGGCGGAGAGGTAGACACCAAGGGCCTCCCCAGATCCAGGACCCCACCCCGGCCCGGACCTCGCGCCCAGCCCTGCCCACAAGGCCCCGTCCCACCCAGTCGCCCGTGCTCTGCGCTCACCCTGAAGTTGACCGGGTCAATGCGCAGCTTGTAGGCGAGCAGGTCGCTTAGAGAGGACAGCGCGCTATCCAAGTTGTCCATGTTCTTGACTGCGTCGTCCAGCGCGGCCGCCACTTCGGCTCCATGAGCCCGCAGTTGCGCGGAGCCCGGGCGCAGGTCGAAGTGCGGGAAGGAGATCTTGGTCTGCGGGAAGCTGAGGAAGAGCCTGGGGGCGGGCGCCCCACACCCAGCAGTCAGGAGAAGCCCACTTTCACGCAGTGTTTGCAAGGCAAAACCCAGCGTGCAGTCCACAGGGAGTGCACACGGGCATTTCAGACAGGGACTGCGGACCAGCCCAGCCCCTGCTCCCCTGTTCCTGTCACTCAGTCCCCAGCTGCTGGTGGAGGCCGTGAGCAGGAAGACTGGCCACTGCGTCACCGTCCCTCCTCCTGACCTCTCCCCGTCCCTGGTCTGGACACTCAGGCTGTGACCCATGGGGCACCTACCTCTCCAGGGCCTCAGTGCCGATGGCCTCAGACTGGGAGGAGACCTTGTCCCAGAGGGACATGATGATGGTCCTCTCGCTCTTGGTCAGAGACATGGTGAGGCCGGGGCTGGGCTGCTGCAAGGGGCTGGAGGTGCTGAGCACTGGGTGTGGTGGTGCTCAGCTCCCAGGCTCCCTTATTTACGGGGAGCAGAGTCCAGCCAGGCCCTGGCTCTTCTGGGAAGAGGGGAGGAGCAGAAGGGGCTGTGGGGGTGGGGTCTGTTATTGGGCACCATGACAGAGGCGGTCAGGGCCTGGTGGGGGAGGCGGGTGAGGGGCTACCACTCTTGCTGGGCCTTCCAGGGGCGTTGGCCGCAGTCTCTCCACTGGGTCCAGGGGAGATAGGGGCCCTGCCGTCCCAGGGGTCATCCCAGCATGGCCATGCTGCGCTGTCCTCATCCTCCCAGAGTCACAAAATGGGGACAACCAGAGCAGCAGGGGCCGCTGCCCGCCCTCGGGCCACCCCACCCAGGCACTGGTCAGGCCGACCCACGGGTGTCTGTGACCCTGAGTTCCCTCCAGGAACACGGCTCTCCCTGGGGCGCTGAGCGGAGCCCTCTGTGCCCTGAGCTTGGGAGGAGCCGGCAGGCTGATGGGAGATCAGCCACCTGAGGTCACGTGCTGCTGCTGGGGACCCCAGTGTTGCCCTGGGCGGGGCTGCTGCAGCACGGGCACCTGCCTTCTATGTCTTAGAGATCCTTTGTGTACTTGCCAGGCAGACGAGGGCCTGCACGGCCGGAGCTGGGCCAGGGCTGAGGCCAGGAGCCAGGAAGTGCATCCAGGTCTCCCGCGGGAGTGGCAGAATCCAGGTAGTGCAGCTGTCAGTGCTGCCTCCCGGGGCCACACCAGCAGGAGTGGAGGTGGGCCCTGACCCGGCTCTCCCAGCAGTGAGGCCGATAGCCTCCCCACACGACGAGATAGAAGAAAAATCCCAGCACAAGATAGTCGCCTCTGTCGCTTTAGGCTTGTCTGGGCTGTAACCAGCAGCTGCCACACACAGCCAGCTCCATCACCCGCACACTCCTCAGCCACGCTCTGGCTGCCCTCCTCCCCTCCCCAGCCTCTGGAAACCACTACAAGTTTGTGTTTTGCAAGAATGTCCTGTATGGGCCAGCACCGTGCACAGTGGGTTAAGCCACTGTGTGTGACACAGGCATTCCATGTGGGCAGCGGTTGGAGGGTGGGCTGCTCTTCTTCCAGTCCAGCCCGCTCCTAATGTGCCTGGGAAAGCAGCAGAAGATGGCCCCAGAGCCTGGGTGCCTGCCACCTCTGTGCCACACAGGATGGTGTCCAGGCTCCTGGCTCCAGCCTGGCCCAGTCCCAGCCTTTGAAGCCGTTTGTGGAGTGAACACTGGATGGAAGATCTCTCTCTGTCCCTCTCTCTCTCTGTCCCTCTCTCTCTGTCCCTCTCTCTCTCTGTCCCTCTCTTTCTCTGTCCCTCTCTCTCTTTCTCTCTCCATGTCTCTGTCTCTACAACTCAGCTTTTCCAATAAGTAAATCCCAAAAGGAACGTCGTGTCCATGGAGTCGTCGGTGCAGTCTGTGCAGATGCCTCCTTCCCCTTCATCCGGGCGGGGCTGGGCGGCAGCACTCGACTCCTCTCTGGGGCAAGGCCGGACGTGGTCCGTTCACGCCTTGAGGACATTTGGGTTGCTAAGGCCCAGACAGCCGCTGTGAACATTCACGGGGTGGGCTCCGTGGGAACACAGGCTTCCTTCTGTGCAGGGTTCCCAGCAGGGTAGACACGTGTGTCTCTGACATCCTAGGATGCTGCCCTGTTCCCGCCCTGTCGGCATGAAGGGACGGGCCACGGCCTGCAATGTGCCACCGTGTCCCTCCGGGCTGTCCTGACAGCGTGCCGTCGTGTGTCCCTGTGGCTCACCCTGTGCCTCTGCTAGCATGGACGCCTCTGCTCTATTGTTTCTGGTGAATATTAGTACAAGTGTTTTGCTGAAATTATTTTATTCATTTAGTGAAAGACTTCCAAGAGAGAGGCAGAGACAGAAGAGAGAGCTCCTCCATCTGCCGGCCCACAGCTCTGCTGCCACGAAGGCCTTAGCTGACTTGACGGCTAGTGACAGCTCTTCCCTGCTCCTGAACTGAGTTCCTGCTCTGGCCTCGCTGAGGGTCTGTATCCCCGCAGGACCCACTGTGCCCCAGCACCTCCCGGATGTGTGATCCTGGCCAGAGATCTGGAGCGGGACCCGGATGTGGCGGGTGCGCTTATTGTACCTGGCCGGCGCCGGCGCCACCGCCCTGCATGATCTTATGAGATCAACGACCGGCCTGTGCCAAAGGAGTGCCCAGCCTTCAGCCTGCGGGACTCAGAGCGCCTGTGCCGCTCGAACTCTCCGAGGGACCTGGGGATGCTCCCCGGGATGGAGGGAGCGGCTGGATCCCCAGTGCAGCCCCTAGGGTCGCGGGAGTCGGCCTGCACTGCGGACACCGACCCGGCCCGCTGGGCACAGCTTCTGCCCCTTTCCCCTGGCACAAGGAACGCGGGACACAGCTCATCCTTCTGCATGAGTTTATTGGGGAGTGGAGAGGGTGCCCGGGCGGGTCAGGGACACGGGAGGGGTGTCCGGCTGTCCAGGGGTGCTGAGTGTTCTCAGGGGTACTTCTCGGTCAGGATGATGAACACGTGGCGCAGGAACTTGTCCCAGGTGAGTTGCGACTCGGCGGTGAAGTCCCTGGACAGGTACCCGGCCAGGGTGACCAGCAGGCAGTTGGGCAGCAGCTGCGTGGCAGGGGGCAGTCAGGGCGGGTGGGCAGCCCCAGACCCCAACCCTGCCCACAGGAGGGAGTCTGTGCTCTGCGCTCACCCTGAAGTTGACCGGGTCCACGCGAAGCATGTAGGGGAGCGTGTGCCTCAGCGTGGACAGCGTGCCATCCAAGTTGTCCATGTTCTTGACCGCGTTGTCCACCGCCATGCCAGCTTGACGCCATGAGTGTGCACCTGCGCCGAGGCCGTATGCGGGGGATGTGCGAGAAGTGGGTCCTGGTATTTGGGAATCTGAGGAAGAGCCGGGGGAGGGGGCCCCACACCCGGCAGTCAGGAAAGCACATTTTACACAGTCTTTGCAAGGCAAAACCCAGCGTGCAGTCCACAGGGAGCGCACACGGGCATTTCAGACAGGGACTGCGGCCCAGCCCAGCCCCTGCTCCCCTGTTCCTTCCTGCCACACAGTCCAGCTCCCTCTTACAGTGCCTGGGAAAGCAGCAGAAGATGGCCCCAGAGCCTGGGTGCCTGCCACCTCCGTGCCACACAGGATGGAATCAGGCTCCTGGCTCCAGCCTGGCCCAGTCCCAGCCTTCGAAGCCGTTTGTGGAGTGAACCCTGGATGGAAGATCTCTCTCTGTCCCTCTCTCTCTCTGTCCCTCTCTCTCTTTGTGTCCCTCTCTCTCTTTCTCTCGCCATGTCTCTGTCTCTACAACTCAGCTTTTCCAATAAGTAAATCCCAAAAGGAACGTCGTGTCCATGGAGTCGTCGGTGCAGTCTGTGCAGATGCCTCCTTCCCCTTCATCCGGGCGGGGCTGGGCGGCAGCACTCGACTCCTCTCTGGGGCAAGGCCGGACGTGGTCCGTTCACGCCTTGAGGACATTTGGGTTGCTATGGCCCAGACAGCCGCTGTGAACATTCACGGGGTGGGCTCCGTGGGAACACAGGCTTCCTTCTCTTTTATTGATTTATTGAAAGACTTCCAAGAGAGCGGGAGAGACAGGGAAAGAGAGCTCCTCCACTGCCGGCCCACAGCTCTGCTGCCACAAAGGCCTTAGCTGACCCAGGCTGAAACCAGGAGAGGGGCTCCACCCAGGTCTCCCAGGTGGGTTCAAGGGCCCAAACACTTGGGGCCACCGTCCCCTGCTTTTCCCAGGCTGGTAGCATGGAGCTGGGTCAGAGGTGGAGCGCCAGGGACTCCAGTTTGATGCCAGGTGCAGGCGGCTAAGCCACAGGGCCCTGTGCCATGACAGCAACCCCATGCTGTGCTCATTCCTTTTCCATTGGTTCACCCTCCAATGGCTGCTGCGGCCGGTACACCATGCTGATCCGAAGCCCGGAGCCAGGTGCTTCCTCCTGGTCTCCCATGCGGGTGCAGGGCCCAAGGACCTGGGCCATCCTCCACTGCACTCCCGGGCCAGGGCAGAGAGCTGGACTGGAAGAGGAGCAACCGGACAGAATCCGGTGCCCCAGCCGGGACTAGAACCCGGGGTGCCGGCGCCGCAGGCCGAGGATTAGCCTACTGAGCTGCGGATCCGGCCTAATTTTGTTTTGAATGACTTATTTATTTATGTACTGAATTGAAAGGCAGAGTGACACAAAGATAGGGAAGTCCTCGGATTGGTCTCCCATCTGCTACTTCACTCCCCATATGCTTTCACTGGGCTGAGCTGGGCAAACCAGGAGGAACTCCATCCGGGTCGCACCTGGGTGGCAGGGCCCTAAGTACAGGGGTCGTCACCCACTGCATCCCAGGGAGCTGAGGGAGGGAAGCAGCAGGGCTTCAACGGGCACTCTGGTACGACATGCAGGCCTCCCAAGGGCGCTTCATCAGGGGCCACACAACGCCTGATCCTGTCTCTGTCTCTCTCTGTCAAGATGTTTCTGTATTTGAAAGACAGAGAGAAGAGAGTAAGGGAGGTAGCACTCCCACCCACTGGTTCACTTCCCAAAGAGCTGCAACAGCTCCAGCTGTGCTGGCCTAAGCCGGGAGCCAGTGTCTCCAAGCCTGTCAGGAACCCAAGTCCTTGAGTCATCACCTCCCTCCTTCCCAGGGTGCATGTGCAAGAAATGGATCTGACGCACATGGAGCCAGGACCCAGACCCAGGCACTCAGGGATGTGGGTGTGACTTTTCACTGTGCCAACACACACCCCTGGTTATTTCTTCAGTGTTTTTGTATATTGAGTGAAGATGGATGGGGCTGTGCAGGGGGAGTTGGTGGTGGGGAGGGAGCTGCCAACGGCTCAGCCGGGGCCATGGCAGAGAAAGCGGTGCCAGGGCCTGACACTGCCCAGAGTGCTACGAGGGCTGGTGCCCAGGCTTGTGCTGGGTTGGGCCAGGCTGGACGCCTGATGGCGCTCCCAGGGCATTCAGCCAGGAAGGTGTGCCAGAGCTGCCGGAGTCTGGGCTGTCTGCACTAGGACAGGGGCCAGTTCCAGGGGTGCCAGCCGTGGACGAGGGAGATGCCAGAGGCCTGGGCACACAGCAAGCTCCTGGCCAGCCTGCAGGACTCAGGAAGCAGGGCACCAGGGGCCTGCCCAGGGTCTGGCTCTGGGGCTGTGCAACAGAGGAGGGGAGGGGAGCCCCCGACACGAACTCTCCAACCCGGGGCCCTGGTTCCAGGGGATGGGTGTCAGTGAGAGAGGATTTCTGGTGGCTGCCTCTGTGTAGGACAGCCTGCTTCTGTTTGGTGGGTGTGATGTAGTTGGCCATATTTCAAAGGAGGGTGCTGGCCCCAGGACACCTTTCCCCCTGAGGAATCTGGGGCCTCCTCCCCTGCCCACTCCTGCCCCACAGCTGCTGCAGAGGGGGTCAGTGTGTGCCCGTGGAGTCCTCCAGCCCATCTCCCCCACCTCAGGGACACAGAGACTCCACTGACTTTCAAGCTTTATTCAAAGACCAGGGGTGGGGTGCAGAGTGGGGATGCGGGAGGGGACAGGGGGCAGGGGAACTCCCCGGTCCAGCTTACCCATATCTGCAGGTAACGTGGGGTCAGTTCTCTAAGCCCCTCCCTCACAGCTCTGGGAACAGGATCTCAGTATGTGGGGGAGGGGCAGCTCTGCACAACAGGCTCAAGACCCCAGCCCCAGGACCCCTCTTCAGGGCTGGGTGCCATCTGCCTGGCGGCCCCGGCACAGTCTGGGATCCTCAGCCAGGAGCTGTCTTCCAGGATCTCCTCACTGTGTTAGTTGTTTCCAAGACTGGGAGCCCCAGTACCCTAGCTCCTTACTGGGGCCTGGGGAGACTCGGATTGGGGGAGGGGCCCCTGGACAGGGCCGAGGGGGGGCACGAGGCTGCATGGCACCACCTTCAGCTTGCCCTCAACATGCCTTCAGGCCCGTGTGTGGCTAGGCGGTTAGGACTCAGGCTAAGGGTGGAGTAGTGGCGTAGCGGGGAAAGATGCTGCCTGTGGAGCCCAAGTCCCGTGTGGGCAGCAGTTCAGGCCCCGGGGGCTCCACTTCTGACCCAGCGCCCTGCTGATGCTCCTGGGACTGCAGTGGGAGACGCCTGGTGCTTGGGCCCCTGCACCCACGGGGAGACGTGGAGGAAGTTCCCGGCTCCTGGCTCCCAGCTGCGGATCCACCCTGCTCCTGCTATCGCTGCCGTTAGTGGAGTGAAACATCAGATGGAAGATCTCACTCAGTCTCTGTCTCTCCCTGAAACTCTGCCTTTCAAATAAATCTTTAAAAATAGTTTTTAAATTTATTGTTTCGGAGGTAAATGGAGAGCCCTCCTCCAGTAGTTAACTTCTCTCTGGGAGACAGGAGTTGAGTGCGGGTCTCCCATGTGGGGGGCAGGAACCCAACAACTTGAGCCGGCACTACATGCGCGAGAAGCCGGAGCGAGGAGCTCCCTAACAGCTGAGCTAAACACCTGCCCCACACTGCATGGGCGTCTTGGCAGACAAAGCACCGTCGTCAGCATTGTGGTCCTCTAGAAGTTGTGCGGTCTCGGTGCCCCGATGGGGCTCCGCGGGTTAAGCTCGTGTCAGTGTTGGTTTGAGGCCCAGCTGCTCTGTTCCCAACCCAGCGTCCCACTAACGCCCCTGGGGAGGCAGCAGCTGGGCCCCTGCCACGAATGCCGGAGGCTCCTGGCTTCAGCCTGGCCCAGTCCCAGCTGCTTACTAATGGACAAATCTTTAAAGAAGAAAAGTTCCAGAACGTGGTGAGCCAGGGCACCCAGCACTGCAAATACACTAAACCGCACCAAACTACACAAATATTTATGTGAAAGGGACGACCTTCCATCTGGCTCACTGCCGGTGCCCGCAGTGGCGGTGGCCGGGCCAAGCCAACGCCAGGAGCCCAGACTGGAAATGCAGGGCTCCCACATGGGTGGCAGGGGCCCAGGTGCTTGAAGTGACTGTCACCCCCCAGAGTCCGCAGGAGCCAGGCATCAAGTCCTGGCACAGCCTGGGCATCTCGGCTGCTAGGCCCGACACCCACGCCGGCGGATCTTCCCCTGAGCTCGCTTCTCTCCTGGGAACACCTCGCAGGCGCCCCAGAAACCACAGTTTACAGACATCCTTGTCCCACGTAGCAGTGCCTGGCTCAAGTCCCAGCTCCTGTGCACTTCTGATCCAGGTGCCGGGGAGGGCAGATGCGGTCGGAGACCCGGATGGAGCTCCAGGTTCCTGGCCTCGGACATCGCAGGTCTGGGGAGTGAACCAGCGGTGGAAGACCTTCCCCCACCCCACCCCTCGTCACTCTGCCTCTCAAATCAACCCTCTCAAAAGAATGCTGTGTGTCTCCATGTGGCTGCTTCTGCCGAGCGGTACTGCCGTGCAGGAGTGAGTTTGCCGAGTGTCACGTGGACCTCGAAGAAGTAGGTCAGAAGGTGGAGTTTCTGCAGTGGCCGTGACTGCACATCTGAGGCAAAATCCTGAGCGAGGGCAGCTCTGGCTTTCCAGGGAGGGGTGGGGTCCCGCCAGCCCCGTGGGCTGCAAGGCTGGTCCAGGGGTCCTGTCTCGCCACGGACCTCCGACGTCCAGGGCCCGGTTCCTGCGCTGGGCAGCAGGGGGCTCCCTTCCCCGATTGTCCGCTGTGCGGCTGCCAGGGCCTAGGCCGGACTCCGCCCCGGGAGACAGAAGGGCCTCGGCCTGGGACCAGGCCTGTGCAGCTGGGTTTGAGCGGAGTCCAGGAGGACTAAGCGAGCAGTACTGCGAAGGGCCTGGACTGGGCGTCAACAGCCCCCCGACCACCTCCCGCCTGCCACCCTCCTGGCCAAGGCCAAGGAATTGGAATTTGGGACCTGGTGCCCCAAACCCGCCAGCCCCTTGGTTTGCGGACCCGAGGCCATCCCCACACACACATCCCCAGGGAGCACTCGGTTCAGGCTGCTGCCCCGGGGCTTTACTCCAACACGACGGCGTCGCGGGGGGCGGGGCGTCCCACGACCTCCCACCCTCCATTCAGCGGTACTTGGAGGTCAGCGCCGAGATCACGTGGTGCAGGAATTTGTCCACCGAGGCGTGCATGGCGGGGCCGAAGTCTCCAGGGTAGTGCCGGGCGAGGGTCACCAGCAGACAGTGGCCCAGCAGCTGCAGGGAGGGGTCGTTCCCGCTCGCGGTCCATCGATTCTCCTCCCCCACCCCGCCTAGGGGAGCCCCCTCCCCGGCGAAGTCCCGGCGCTCACCCCGAAGTGGTGGGGGTCCACGCGCAGCGTGCGCACGTGCAGGTCGCTCAGAGCGGACAGGGCGCCGGGCAGGTCGTCCAGGTGGTCTGCGGCGAGGGTCAGCGCGTCGGCCACCTTGCGGCCGTGGGCTCTGACCTGGGCGGAGCCCGGGCTCAGGTCCATGTGGGAGAAGTAGATCTTGGTGCGCGGGAAGGCCTCCAAGGTTCTGCGGGAGGAGGGGGATGTGGTGCGTGTGGGGGCCCCGCGGGCGCGGGGCGCGGCGGGCCGGGGGCGCCCTCCCGGTGCGCACCTCTCCAGGGCCTCGGTCGCGTAGACGCCCACGTTGCTCCCCAGCTTCTTCCACAGGGCGCGCAGCAGCGCCCGCTCCGCCGCCGACAGCGCCATCCCGCAGCGGCGGGCAGCGGCGGGCAGCGGCGGGCGCGGCGGGCAGCGGCGGGCAGCGGCGGGCGCGGCGGGCAGCGGCGGGCAGCGGCGGGCGCGGCGGGCAGCGGCGGGCGCGGCGGGCAGCGGCGGGCAGCGGCGGGCGCGGCGGGCAGCGGCGGGCGCGGCGGGCAGCGGCGGGCGCGGCGGGCGCGGCGGGCCGGGTCCCCGCGGGCCTCTGGGGGCGTGGCGCAGGCCCGTCCCGCCCCGCGGCGCCGCCGCGCGCACCCGGAGGCCCGCGCACGCACGCAGTCTCGGTCCGCCACTTTCGGGCTCGCTCTGAACCCCAGGCCTTTCAGCAAAACACACATTTGAAACATTCAGTGGAGACACATGTTATGCACACGCGCAGAGGGAGACCTGGACAGGACGCGGAACCCCGGCAGAGCGCGGGCGCTGCGCGAGATGGTGACAGCGACTCCCGGGCTGGGCCGCCGCGCGGTCGGTCGGGGTGGCTCGCAGCAGGAGTTCCGTTGCGGGCGGCCAACACCTGCACCTGCTGAGTGCCTAGCCGAGCCTTGCAGCTCCCACACTGAGCTGTCAAGCCAGCGCGTGCGACCCTCCCCACCTCTACTCCCAAACTGCCGGGGCAGTGCCTCCAGCCCCTCCTCCAGCCCACCAACCTCCTCTCTGTTTCCACGGATTTGCTTGTTGTGTGTGTGTGTGTGTGTGTGTTTAATAAATGGGATTATTCAACATGTGGACTTTTAAAAAAAGTCATAGATTTTTTAAATGCTTGCATTTATTTTTCTTGGACAGAAATCAATGTTACATTAATTTGAATATAGATTCATTATCCAATTATGAAACAAGATGCACACAGACATTATAAGCTGAGTGTTGATGACTTAAGGCACTGAGGTTGTAATTGTAATTACAGAGACAGCCACACACACAAATTCCTAACCTACTAAATAGCAGCTGTATACCCATGACGCCAATTAGCTATACTTTCTACTTATGACACTTATCAGTGTCCACTCTGGGTTAAACCAAGCAGGACTGGCCTGCCGTGATTCCAGGCAAGTGAGCGCCTCTGCTTGCTGCAGAGGTGGCCCTGGACCCGAGAGGGCACGCGGGGGTCAGGGGAAGCCGGACACAGCCGGGGCCAGCAGAGGACTGGCGTCTGTGGTCCACCTAATGTGGGTGTGCCGCCTCCGGGCAGTGTGTCTCCCACTGCTGAGCCCTGGCACTTGTGGGGGCCACGTCCCTGAATGGAACTCCAGGAGACCCACAGAGCACATGGGGTCACGCCCTGCCAGCCGCACCCCCAAGTGGTCCCCTCACAGTGCCTCCACCCCTCCCACAGACCTGGGCACTGGAGCCCCCCCCCCCCGCCCTTCTGCTGACTGACCACAAAACCCAGGCGGGAGCAGAGGAAGCAAGCCAGCGGCTAAGAAGCCGAGTCTCCAGCCTGGTCATCGATGACCACTGCTCCCCAACCTGAGCTGCACGGAGCTGGGCGTCTGGTCGGAGAAGCGGGGTCTCTACCCCAGTGGGTGGGCTCCTGCACCCGGCTGCTCCTCAGCAGGCAGTGTTGCAGGTTCAGCCGTGCCCCACCATTCCTGGCTACGGCGGCACCACAGTCTGCCCACTCACCTGCTCAGGTGCACCTGTCGCGCCCCACCCTCACCTGTCTCCCTTCCTCTCAAGGAGCGAAGACGCCCCTTCCCACGGCTCCCACTGCCCCCGAGGTGCCCAAGGGGCTGCCACGGTGTCCTCCAAGGAGGAGCCCCAGACTGGGCGTGAGAGGACACTGGTGTTAGCCAGGGGCTGGATGGCACGGCAAACCTCCCTCTTCAGGAAGGAAGCCTGCCGCGGGCACTGTCCACCCCGGGCCCCCGCTGCCTCAGGGCAGGGGTGCCAGCCCCAGGGTGGCCACGTGGGCACTGGGCCTCACTGGCCCCAAGCGCGACCTAAGGGTCTTAGGAGTGAGCGTCCCCGGGTGCTGCTGGGATCTGCAGCCTGCACTCGACCTCCGGTTTTGTCTGCACCGTGGGTGGGTGGGTGGGTGGGTGGGTACGTTTGGGAGGCTGAGGGAGAGCCAGTGCCCTCCCGAGATCCTGGGGGAGCCGGGGACCCAGGCTGGAGGCAGCCGAGTGGCACGAGTGTGTGCATGTGTCGGGGGGGGGTTCTTTCAGCAGCCCCTCGTGGACTTGCAAGCAGGAAGGAAGGAACCAGCCGGTTGCCCACTCCTGTCCCCTGCAGCTGCACAGGGGGCCTCGGCACGTGCACGGACGTGTCCCCAGGCCGGCCCTGCACCTCAGGTCACAGACTCCACGGACACTGTCGGCCACTCACTCAGACTTTATTCAAAGACCAGGGGTGGGCTGCGGGGATGGGGGGTGCAGGGGGCAGAAGGCAGGGGAACTCCCCGGTCCAGCTTACCCATATCTGCAGGTAACGTGGGGTCAGTTCTCTAAGCCCCTCCCTCACAGCTCTGGGAACAGGATCTCAGTATGTGGGGGAGGGGCAGCTCTGCACAACAGGCTCAAGACCCCAGCCCCAGGACCCCTCTTCAGGGCTGGGTGCCATCTGCCTGGCCGCCCCGGCACAGTCTGGGATCCTCAGCCAGGAGCTGTCTTCCAGGATCTCCTCACTGTGTTAGTTGTTTCCAAGACTGGGAGCCCCAGTACCCTAGCTCCTTACTGGGGCCTGGGGAGACTCGGATTGGGGGAGGGGCCCCTGGACAGGGCTGGGAGGGGGAGCACGAGGCTGCATGGCACCACCTTCAGCTTGCCCTCAACATGCCTTCAGGCCCGTGTGTGGCTAGGCTGTTAGGACTCAGGCTAAGGGTGGAGTAGTGGCGTAGCGGGGAAAGATGCTGCCTGTGGAGCCCAAGTCCCGTGTGGGCAGCAGTTCAGGCCCCGGGGGCTCCACTTCTGACCCAGCGCCCTGCTGATGCTCCTGGGACTGCAGTGGGAGACGCCTGGGTGCTTGGGCCCCTGCACCCACGGGGAGGTCTGGAAGAAGCTCCTGGCGCCTGACTGTGGTCTGGCCCAGCCCTGGCCACTGTGGCCATTTGAGGAGCCATCCAGCAGATGGAAGATCTCTTGTTCTCTGTCTCTGCCTCTTTCTCTGTAACTCTGCCTTTCAAATAAATAAATCTCCTTTAAAAAACCCGTAATGTCTAAACTCTGTCACATCACGAGGTATATTAGCATGTTTAAAGTAAAAGACCCAGGAACCACACGGACCACAGGGAGTGCCTCAGGGTGAATGAAGCCAGGCCCCTGCTCCCGTTGTAGCTCCTGGGAGGAGCACCTGCAGGCAGCCGTGAGGCTCCGTGACAGCTCTTCCCTGCTCCTGAACTGAGTTCCTGCTCTGGCCTCGCTGAGGGTCTGTAACCCCGCAGGACCCACTGTGCCCCAGCACCTCCCGGATGTGTGATCCTGGCCAGAGATCTGGAGCGGGACCCGGATGTGGCGGGTGCACTTATTGTACCTGGCCGGCGCCGGCGCCACCGCCCTGCATGATCTTATGAGATCAACGACCGGCCTGTGCCAAAGGAGTGCCCAGCCTTCAGCCTGCGGGACTCAGAGCGCCTGTGCCGCTCGAACTCTCCGAGGGACCTGGGGATGCTCCCCGGGATGGAGGGAGCAGCCGGATCCCCAGTGCAGCCGCTAGGGTCGCGGGAGTCGGCCCGCACTGCGGACACCGACCCGGCCCGCTGGGCACAGCTTCTGCCCCTTTCCCCTGGCACAAGGAAAGCGGGACACAGCTCATCCTTCTGCATGAGTTTATTGGGGAGTGGAGAGGGTGCCCGGGCGGGTCAGGGACACAGGAGGGGTGTCCGGCTGTCCAGGGGTGCGGAGAACGCTCAGGACTACTTAGCGGTCTTGACGTCAGACATTCGGCCCAGGAACTTGTCCCAGGCAGCTTGGGCCTCGGCGGTGAAGTCTCTGGGCAGGTTCCTGGCCAGGGTGACCTGCAGGCAGTGGGACAGGAGCTGTGCGCCAGGGGGCGGTCAGCAGCAGGCGGAGAGGTAGACACCAAGGGCCTCCCCAGATCCAGGACCCCACCCCGGCCCGGACCTCGCGCCCAGCCCTGCCCACAAGGCCCCGTCCCACCCAGTCGCCCGTGCTCTGCGCTCACCCTGAAGTTGACCGGGTCAATGCGCAGCTTGTAGGCGAGCAGGTCGCTTAGAGAGGACAGCGCGCTATCCAAGTTGTCCATGTTCTTGACTGCGTCGTCCAGCGCGGCCGCCACTTCGGCTCCATGAGCCCGCAGTTGCGCGGAGCCCGGGCGCAGGTCGAAGTGCGGGAAGGAGATCTTGGTCTGCGGGAAGCTGAGGAAGAGCCTGGGGGCGGGCGCCCCACACCCAGCAGTCAGGAGAAGCCCACTTTCACGCAGTGTTTGCAAGGCAAAACCCAGCGTGCAGTCCACAGGGAGTGCACACGGGCATTTCAGACAGGGACTGCGGACCAGCCCAGCCCCTGCTCCCCTGTTCCTGTCACTCAGTCCCCAGCTGCTGGTGGAGGCCGTGAGCAGGAAGACTGGCCACTGCGTCACCGTCCCTCCTCCTGACCTCTCCCCGTCCCTGGTCTGGACACTCAGGCTGTGACCCATGGGGCACCTACCTCTCCAGGGCCTCAGTGCCGATGGCCTCAGACTGGGAGGAGACCTTGTCCCAGAGGGACATGATGATGGTCCTCTCGCTCTTGGTCAGAGACATGGTGAGGCCGGGGCTGGGCTGCTGCAAGGGGCTGGAGGTGCTGAGCACTGGGTGTGGTGGTGCTCAGCTCCCAGGCTCCCTTATATACGGGGAGCAGAGTCCAGCCAGGCCCTGGCTCTTCTGGGAAGAGGGGAGGAGCAGAAGGGGCTGTGGGGGTGGGGTCTGTTATTGGGCACCATGACAGAGGCGGTCAGGGCCTGGTGGGGGAGGCGGGTGAGGGGCTACCACTCTTGCTGGGCCTTCCAGGGGCGTTGGCCGCAGTCTCTCCACTGGGTCCAGGGGAGATAGGGGCCCTGCCGTCCCAGGGGTCATCCCGGCATGGCCGTGCTGCGCTGTCCTCATCCTCCCAGAGTCACAAAATGGGGACAACCAGAGCAGCAGGGGCCGCTGCCCGCCCTCGGGCCACCCCACCCAGGCACTGGTCAGGCCGACCCACGGGTGTCTGTGACCCTGAGTTCCCTCCAGGAACACGGCTCTCCCTGGGGCGCTGAGCGGAGCCCTCTGTGCCCTGAGCTTGGGAGGAGCCGGCAGGCTGATGGGAGATCAGCCACCTGAGGTCACGTGCTGCTGCTGGGGACCCCAGTGTTGCCCTGGGCGGGGCTGCTGCAGCACGGGCACCTGCCTTCTATGTCTTAGAGATCCTTTGTGTACTTGCCAGGCAGACGAGGGCCTGCACGGCCGGAGCTGGGCCAGGGCTGAGGCCAGGAGCCAGGAAGTGCATCCAGGTCTCCCGCGGGAGTGGCAGAATCCAGGTAGTGCAGCTGTCAGTGCTGCCTCCCGGGGCCACACCAGCAGGAGTGGAGGTGGGCCCTGACCCGGCTCTCCCAGCAGTGAGGCCGATAGCCTCCCCACACGACGAGATAGAAGAAAAATCCCAGCACAAGATAGTCGCCTCTGTCGCTTTAGGCTTGTCTGGGCTGTAACCAGCAGCTGCCACACACAGCCAGCTCCATCACCCGCACACTCCTCAGCCACGCTCTGGCTGCCCTCCTCCCCTCCCCAGCCTCTGGAAACCACTACAAGTTTGTGTTTTGCAAGAATGTCCTGTATGGGCCAGCACCGTGCACAGTGGGTTAAGCCACTGTGTGTGACACAGGCATTCCATGTGGGCAGCGGTTGGAGGGTGGGCTGCTCTTCTTCCAGTCCAGCCCGCTCCTAATGTGCCTGGGAAAGCAGCAGAAGATGGCCCCAGAGCCTGGGTGCCTGCCACCTCTGTGCCACACAGGATGGTGTCCAGGCTCCTGGCTCCAGCCTGGCCCAGTCCCAGCCTTTGAAGCCGTTTGTGGAGTGAACACTGGATGGAAGATCTCTCTCTGTCCCTCTCTCTCTCTGTCCCTCTCTCTCTGTCCCTCTCTCTCTCTGTCCCTCTCTTTCTCTGTCCCTCTCTCTCTTTCTCTCTCCATGTCTCTGTCTCTACAACTCAGCTTTTCCAATAAGTAAATCCCAAAAGGAACGTCGTGTCCATGGAGTCGTCGGTGCAGTCTGTGCAGATGCCTCCTTCCCCTCATCCGGGCGGGGCTGGGCGGCAGCACTCGACTCCTCTCTGGGGCAAGGCCGGACGTGGTCCGTTCACGCCTTGAGGACATTTGGGTTGCTAAGGCCCAGACAGCCGCTGTGAACATTCACGGGGTGGGCTCCGTGGGAACACAGGCTTCCTTCTGTGCAGGGTTCCCAGCAGGGTAGACACGTGTGTCTCTGACATCCTAGGATGCTGCCCTGTTCCCGCCCTGTCGGCATGAAGGGACGGGCCACGGCCTGCAATGTGCCACCGTGTCCCTCCGGGCTGTCCTGACAGCGTGCCGTCGTGTGTCCCTGTGGCTCACCCTGTGCCTCTGCTAGCATGGATGCCTCTGCTCTATTGTTTCTGGTGAATATTAGTACAAGTGTTTTGCTGAAATTATTTTATTCATTTAGTGAAAGACTTCCAAGAGAGAGGCAGAGACAGAAGAGAGAGCTCCTCCATCTGCCGGCCCACAGCTCTGCTGCCACGAAGGCCTTAGCTGACTTGACGGCTAGTGACAGCTCTTCCCTGCTCCTGAACTGAGTTCCTGCTCTGGCCTCGCTGAGGGTCTGTATCCCCGCAGGACCCACTGTGCCCCAGCACCTCCCGGATGTGTGATCCTGGCCAGAGATCTGGAGCGGGACCCGGATGTGGCGGGTGCGCTTATTGTACCTGGCCGGCGCCGGCGCCACCGCCCTGCATGATCTTATGAGATCAACGACCGGCCTGTGCCAAAGGAGTGCCCAGCCTTCAGCCTGCGGGACTCAGAGCGCCTGTGCCGCTCGAACTCTCCGAGGGACCTGGGGATGCTCCCCGGGATGGAGGGAGCGGCTGGATCCCCAGTGCAGCCCCTAGGGTCGCGGGAGTCGGCCTGCACTGCGGACACCGACCCGGCCCGCTGGGCACAGCTTCTGCCCCTTTCCCCTGGCACAAGGAACGCGGGACACAGCTCATCCTTCTGCATGAGTTTATTGGGGAGTGGAGAGGGTGCCCGGGCGGGTCAGGGACACGGGAGGGGTGTCCGGCTGTCCAGGGGTGCTGAGTGTTCTCAGGGGTACTTCTCGGTCAGGATGATGAACACGTGGCGCAGGAACTTGTCCCAGGTGAGTTGCGACTCGGCGGTGAAGTCCCTGGACAGGTACCCGGCCAGGGTGACCAGCAGGCAGTTGGGCAGCAGCTGCGTGGCAGGGGGCAGTCAGGGCGGGTGGGCAGCCCCAGACCCCAACCCTGCCCACAGGAGGGAGTCTGTGCTCTGCGCTCACCCTGAAGTTGACCGGGTCCACGCGAAGCATGTAGGGGAGCGTGTGCCTCAGCGTGGACAGCGTGCCATCCAAGTTGTCCATGTTCTTGACCGCGTTGTCCACCGCCATGCCAGCTTGACGCCATGAGTGTGCACCTGCGCCGAGGCCGTATGCGGGGGATGTGCGAGAAGTGGGTCCTGGTATTTGGGAATCTGAGGAAGAGCCGGGGGAGGGGGCCCCACACCCGGCAGTCAGGAAAGCACATTTTACACAGTCTTTGCAAGGCAAAACCCAGCGTGCAGTCCACAGGGAGCGCACACGGGCATTTCAGACAGGGACTGCGGCCCAGCCCAGCCCCTGCTCCCCTGTTCCTTCCTGCCACACAGTCCAGCTCCCTCTTACAGTGCCTGGGAAAGCAGCAGAAGATGGCCCCAGAGCCTGGGTGCCTGCCACCTCCGTGCCACACAGGATGGAATCAGGCTCCTGGCTCCAGCCTGGCCCAGTCCCAGCCTTCGAAGCCGTTTGTGGAGTGAACCCTGGATGGAAGATCTCTCTCTGTCCCTCTCTCTCTCTGTCCCTCTCTCTCTTTGTGTCCCTCTCTCTCTTTCTCTCGCCATGTCTCTGTCTCTACAACTCAGCTTTTCCAATAAGTAAATCCCAAAAGGAACGTCGTGTCCATGGAGTCGTCGGTGCAGTCTGTGCAGATGCCTCCTTCCCCTTCATCCGGGCGGGGCTGGGCGGCAGCACTCGACTCCTCTCTGGGGCAAGGCCGGACGTGGTCCGTTCACGCCTTGAGGACATTTGGGTTGCTATGGCCCAGACAGCCGCTGTGAACATTCACGGGGTGGGCTCCGTGGGAACACAGGCTTCCTTCTCTTTTATTGATTTATTGAAAGACTTCCAAGAGAGCGGGAGAGACAGGGAAAGAGAGCTCCTCCACTGCCGGCCCACAGCTCTGCTGCCACAAAGGCCTTAAGTGACCCAGGCTGAAACCAGGAGAGGGGCTCCACCCAGGTCTCCCAGGTGGGTTCAAGGGCCCAAACACTTGGGGCCACCGTCCCCTGCTTTTCCCAGGCTGGTAGCATGGAGCTGGGTCAGAGGTGGAGCGCCAGGGACTCCAGTTTGATGCCAGGTGCAGGCGGCTAAGCCACAGGGCCCTGTGCCATGACAGCAACCCCATGCTGTGCTCATTCCTTTTCCATTGGTTCACCCTCCAATGGCTGCTGCGGCCGGTACACCATGCTGATCCGAAGCCCGGAGCCAGGTGCTTCCTCCTGGTCTCCCATGCGGGTGCAGGGCCCAAGGACCTGGGCCATCCTCCACTGCACTCCCGGGCCAGGGCAGAGAGCTGGACTGGAAGAGGAGCAACCGGACAGAATCCGGTGCCCCAGCCGGGACTAGAACCCGGGGTGCCGGCGCCGCAGGCCGAGGATTAGCCTACTGAGCTGCGGATCCGGCCTAATTTTGTTTTGAATGACTTATTTATTTATGTACTGAATTGAAAGGCAGAGTGACACAAAGATAGGGAAGTCCTCGGATTGGTCTCCCATCTGCTACTTCACTCCCCATATGCTTTCACTGGGCTGAGCTGGGCAAACCAGGAGGAACTCCATCCGGGTCGCACCTGGGTGGCAGGGCCCTAAGTACAGGGGTCGTCACCCACTGCATCCCAGGGAGCTGAGGGAGGGAAGCAGCAGGGCTTCAACGGGCACTCTGGTACGACATGCAGGCCTCCCAAGGGCGCTTCATCAGGGGCCACACAACGCCTGATCCTGTCTCTGTCTCTCTCTGTCAAGATGTTTCTGTATTTGAAAGACAGAGAGAAGAGAGTAAGGGAGGTAGCACTCCCACCCACTGGTTCACTTCCCAAAGAGCTGCAACAGCTCCAGCTGTGCTGGCCTAAGCCGGGAGCCAGTGTCTCCAAGCCTGTCAGGAACCCAAGTCCTTGAGTCATCACCTCCCTCCTTCCCAGGGTGCATGTGCAAGAAATGGATCTGACGCACATGGAGCCAGGACCCAGACCCAGGCACTCAGGGATGTGGGTGTGACTTTTCACTGTGCCAACACACACCCCTGGTTATTTCTTCAGTGTTTTTGTATATTGAGTGAAGATGGATGGGGCTGTGCAGGGGGAGTTGGTGGTGGGGAGGGAGCTGCCAACGGCTCAGCCGGGGCCATGGCAGAGAAAGCGGTGCCAGGGCCTGACACTGCCCAGAGTGCTACGAGGGCTGGTGCCCAGGCTTGTGCTGGGTTGGGCCAGGCTGGACGCCTGATGGCGCTCCCAGGGCATTCAGCCAGGAAGGTGTGCCAGAGCTGCCGGAGTCTGGGCTGTCTGCACTAGGACAGGGGCCAGTTCCAGGGGTGCCAGCCGTGGACGAGGGAGATGCCAGAGGCCTGGGCACACAGCAAGCTCCTGGCCAGCCTGCAGGACTCAGGAAGCAGGGCACCAGGGGCCTGCCCAGGGTCTGGCTCTGGGGCTGTGCAACAGAGGAGGGGAGGGGAGCCCCCGACACGAACTCTCCAACCCGGGGCCCTGGTTCCAGGGGATGGGTGTCAGTGAGAGAGGATTTCTGGTGGCTGCCTCTGTGTAGGACAGCCTGCTTCTGTTTGGTGGGTGTGATGTAGTTGGCCATATTTCAAAGGAGGGTGCTGGCCCCGGACACCTTTCCCCCTGAGGAAGTCTGGGGCCTCCTCCCCTGCCCACTCCTGCCCCACAGCTTCTGCAGAGGGGGTCAGTGTGTGCCCGTGGAGTCCTCCAGCCCATCTCCCCCACCTCAGGGACACAGAGACTCCACTGACATTCAAGCTTTATTCAAAGACCAGGGGTGGGGTGCAGAGTGGGGATGCGGGAGGGGACAGGGGGCAGGGGAACTCCCCGGTCCAGCTTACCCATATCTGCAGGTAACGTGGGGTCAGTTCTCTAAGCCCCTCCCTCACAGCTCTGGGAACAGGATCTCAGTATGTGGGGGAGGGGCAGCTCTGCACAACAGGCTCAAGACCCCAGCCCCAGGACCCCTCTTCAGGGCTGGGTGCCATCTGCCTGGCCGCCCCGGCACAGTCTGGGATCCTCAGCCAGGAGCTGTCTTCCAGGATCTCCTCACTGTGTTAGTTGTTTCCAAGACTGGGAGCCCCAGTACCCTAGCTCCTTACTGGGGCCTGGGGAGACTCGGATTGGGGGAGGGGCCCCTGGACAGGGCTGGGAGGGGGAGCACGAGGCTGCATGGCACCGCCTTCAGCTTGCCCTCAACATGCCTTCAGGCCCGTGTGTGGCTAGGCTGTTAGGACTCAGGCTAAGGGTGGAGTAGTGGCGTAGCGGGGAAAGATGCTGCCTGTGGAGCCCAAGTCCCGTGTGGGCAGCAGTTCAGGCCCCGGGGGCTCCACTTCTGACCCAGCGCCCTGCTGATGCTCCTGGGACTGCAGTGGGAGACGCCTGGGTGCTTGGGCCCCTGCACCCACTGGGAGACGTGGAGGAAGTTCCCGGCTCCTGGCTCCCAGCTGCGGATCCACCCTGCTCCTGCTATCGCTGCCGTTAGTGGAGTGAAACATCAGATGGAAGATCTCACTCAGTCTCTGTCTCTCCCTGAAACTCTGCCTTTCAAATAAATCTTTAAAAATAGTTTTTAAATTTATTGTTTCGGAGGTAAATGGAGAGCCCTCCTCCAGTAGTTAACTTCTCTCTGGGAGACAGGAGTTGAGTGCGGGTCTCCCATGTGGGGGGCAGGAACCCAACGACTTGAGCCGGCACTACATGCGCGAGAAGCCGGAGCGAGGAGCTCCCTAACAGCTGAGCTAAACACCTGCCCCACACTGCATGGGCGTCTTGGCAGACAAAGCACCGTCGTCAGCATTGTGGTCCTCTAGAAGTTGCGGTCTCGGTGCCCCGATGGGGCTCGCGGGTTAAGCACGTGTCAGTGTTGGTTTGAGGCCCAGCTGCTCAGTTCCCAACCCAGCGTCCCACTAACGCCCCTGGGGAGGCAGCAGCTGGGCCCCTGCCACGAATGCCGGAGGCTCCTGGCTTCAGCCTGGCCCAGTCCCAGCTGCTTACAAATGGATAAATCTTTAAAGAAGAAAAGTTCCAGAACGTGGTGAGCCAGGGCACCCAGCACTGCAAATACACTAAACCCCACCAAACTACACAAATATTTATGTGAAAGGGACGGACCTTCCATCTGGCTCACTGCCGGTGCCCGCAGTGGCGGTGGCCGGGCCAAGCCAACGCCAGGAGCCCAGACTGGAAATGCAGGGCTCCCACATGGGTGGCAGGGGCCCAGGTGCTTGAAGTGACTGTCACCCCCCAGAGTCCGCAGGAGCCAGGCATCAAGTCCTGGCACAGCCTGGGCATCTCGGCTGCTAGGCCCGACACCCACGCCGGCGGATCTTCCCCTGAGCTCGCTTCTCTCCTGGGAACACCTCGCAGGCGCCCCAGAAATCACAGTTTACAGACATCCTTGTCCCACGTAGCAGTGCCTGGCTCAAGTCCCAGCTCCTGTGCACTTCTGATCCAGGTGCCGGGGAGGGCAGATGCGGTCGGAGACCCGGATGGAGCTCCAGGTTCCTGGCCTCGGACATCGCAGGTCTGGGGAGTGAACCAGCGGTGGAAGACCTTCCCCCACCCCACCCCTCATCACTCTGCCTCTCAAATCAACCCTCTCAAAAGAATGCTGTGTGTCTCCATGTGGCTGCTTCTGCCGAGCGGTACTGCCGTGCAGGAGTGAGTTTGCCGAGTGTCACGTGGACCTCGAAGAAGTAGGGACAGAAGGTGGAGTTTCTGCAGTGGCCGTGACTGCACATCTGAGGCAAAATCCTGAGCGAGGGCAGCTCTGGCTTTCCAGGGAGGGGTGGGGTCCCGCCAGCCCCGTGGGCTGCAAGGCTGGTCCAGGGGTCCTGTCTCGCCACGGACCTCCGACGTCCAGGGCCCGGTTCCTGCGCTGGGCAGCAGGGGGCTCCCTTCCCCGATTGTACGCTGTGCGGCTGCCAGGGCCTAGGCCGGACTCCGCCCCGGGAGACAGAAGGGCCTCGGCCTGGCACCAGGCCTGTGCAGCTGGGTTTGAGCGGAGTCCAGGAGGACTAAGCGAGCAGTACTGCGAAGGGCCTGGACTGGGCATCAACAGCCCCCCGACCACCTCCCGCCTGCCACCCTCCTGGCCAAGGCCAAGGAATTGGAATTTGGGACCTGGTGCCCCAAACCCGCCAGCCCCTTGGTTTGCGGACCCGAGGCCATCCCCACACACGCATCCCCAGGGAGCACTCGGTTCAGGCTGCTGCCCCGGGGCTTTACTCCAACGCGACGGCGTCGCGGGGGGCGGGGCGTCCCACGACCTCCCACCCTCCATTCAGCGGTACTTGGAGGTCAGCGCCGAGATCACGTGGTGCAGGAATTTGTCCACCGAGGCGTGCATGGCGGGGCCGAAGTCTCCAGGGTAGTGCCGGGCGAGGGTCACCAGCAGACAGTGGCCCAGCAGCTGCAGGGAGGGGTCGTTCCCGCTCGCGGTCCATCGATTCTCCTCCCCCACCCCGCCTAGGGGAGCCCCCTCCCAGGCGAAGTCCCGGCGCTCACCCCGAAGTGGTGGGGGTCCACGCGCAGCGTGCGCACGTGCAGGTCGCTCAGAGCGGACAGGGCGCCGGGCAGGTCGTCCAGGTGGTCTGCGGCGAGGGTCAGCGCGTCGGCCACCTTGCGGCCGTGGGCTCTGACCTGGGCGGAGCCCGGGCTCAGGTCCATGTGGGAGAAGTAGATCTTGGTGCGCGGGAAGGCCTCCAAGGTTCTGCGGGAGGAGGGGGATGTGGTGCGTGTGGGGGCCCCGCGGGCGCGGGGCGCGGCGGGCCGGGGGCGCCCTCCCGGTGCGCACCTCTCCAGGGCCTCGGTCGCGTAGACGCCCACGTTGCTCCCCAGCTTCTTCCACAGGGCGCGCAGCAGCGCCCGCTCCGCCGCCGACAGCGCCATCCCGCAGCGGCGGGCAGCGGCGGGCAGCGGCGGGCAGCGGCGGGCGCGGCGGGCGCGGCGGGCGCGGCGGGCCGGGTCCCCGCGGGCCTCTGGGGGCGTGGCGCAGGCCCGTCCCGCCCCGCGGCGCCGCCGCGCGCACCCGGAGGGCCGCGCACGCACGCAGTCTCGGTCCGCCACTTTCGGGCTCGCTCTGAACCCCAGGCCTTTCAGCAAAACACACATTTGAAACATTCAGCGGAGACACATGTTATGCACACGCGCAGAGGGAGACCTGGACAGGACGCGGAACCCCGGCAGAGCGCGGGCGCTGCGCGAGATGGTGACAGCGACTCCCGGGCTGGGCCGCCGCGCGGTCGGTCGGGGTGGCTCGCAGCAGGAGTTCCGTTGCGGGCGGCCAACACCTGCACCTGCTGAGTGCCTAGCCGAGCCTTGCAGCTCCCACACTGAGCTGTCAAGCCAGCGCGTGCGACCCTCCCCACCTCTACTCCCAAACTGCCGGGGCAGTGCCTCCAGCCCCTCCTCCAGCCCACCAACCTCCTCTCTGTTTCCACGGATTTGCTTGTTGTGTGTGTGTGTGTGTGTTTAATAAATGGGATTATTCAACATGTGGACTTTTAAAAAAAGTCATAGATTTTTTAAATGCTTGCATTTATTTTTCTTGGACAGAAATCAACGTTACATTAATTTGAATATAGATTCATTATCCAATTATGAAACAAGATGCACACAGACATTATAAGCTGAGTGTTGATGACTTAAGGCACTGAGGTTGTAATTGTAATTACAGAGACAGCCACACACACAAATTCCTAACCTACTAAATAGCAGCTGTATACCCATGACGCCAATTAGCTATACTTTCTACTTATGACACTTATCAGTGTCCACTCTGGGTTAATTCAAGCAGGACTGGCCTGCCGTGATTCCAGGCAAGTGAGCGCCTCTGCTTGCTGCAGAGGTGGCCCTGGACCCGAGAGGGCACGCGGGGGTCAGGGGAAGCCGGACACAGCCGGGGCCAGCAGAGGACTGGCGTCTGTGGTCCACCTAATGTGGGTGTGCCGCCTCCGGGCAGTGTGTCTCCCACTGCTGAGCCCTGGCACTTGTGGGGGCCACGTCCCTGAATGGAACTCCAGGAGACCCACAGAGCACATGGGGTCACGCCCTGCCAGCCGCACCCCCAAGTGGTCCCCTCACAGTGCCTCCACCCCTCCCACAGACCTGGGCACTGGAGCCCCCCCCCCCCGCCCTTCTGCTGACTGACCACAAAACCCAGGCGGGAGCAGAGGAAGCAAGCCAGCGGCTAAGAAGCCGAGTCTCCAGCCTGGTCATCGATGACCACTGCTCCCCAACCTGAGCTGCACGGAGCTGGGCGTCTGGTTGGAGAAGCGGGGTCTCCACCCCAGTGGGTGGGCTCCTGCGCCCGGCTGCTCCTCAGCAGGCAGTGTTGCAGGTTCAGCCGTGCCCCACCATTCCCGGCTACGGCGGTGCCCCACCATTCCCGGCTACGGCGGTGCCCCACCATTCCCGGCTACGGCGGTGCTCCACCATTCCTGGCTACGGTGGCACCACAGTCTGCCCATTCACCTGCTCAGGTGCACCTGTCCCGCCCCACCCTCACCTGTCTCCCTTCCTCTCAAGGAGCGAAGACGCCCCTTCCCACGGCTCCCACTGCCCCCGAGGTGCCCAAGGGGCTGCCACGGTGTCCTCCAAGGAGGAGCCCCAGACTGGGCGTGAGAGGACACTGGTGTTAGCCAGGGGCTGGATGGCACGGCAAACCTCCCTCTTCAGGAAGGAAGCCTGCCGCGGGCACTGTCCACCCCGGGCCCCCGCTGCCTCAAGGCAGGGGTGCCAGCCCCAGGGTGGCCACGTGGGCACTGGGCCTCACTGGCCCCAAGCGCGACCTAAGGGTCTTAGGAGTGAGCGTCCCCGGGTGCTGCTGGGATCTGCAGCCTGCACTCGACCTCCGGTTTTGTCTGCACCGTGGGTGGGTGGGTGGGTGGGTACGTTTGGGAGGCTGAGGGAGAGCCAGTGCCCCCCCGAGATCTGGGGGAGCCGGGGACCCAGGCTGGAGGCAGCCGAGTGGCACGAGTGTGTGCATGTGTGTGTGGGGGGTTCTTTCAGCAGCCCCTCGTGGACTTGCAAGCAGGAAGGAAGGAACCAGCCGGTTGCCCACTCCTGTCCCTTGCAGCTGCACAGGGGGCCTCGGCACGTGCACGGACGTGTCCCCAGGCCGGCCCTGCACCTCAGGTCACAGAGACTCCACGGACACTGTCGGCCACTCACTCAGACTTTATTCAAAGACCAGGGGTGGGCTGCGGGGATGGGGGGGGCGGAGGGCCAGGCCGGCTCCCAGGCTCCAGCTTAACGATATTTGGAGGTCAGCACGGTGCTCACGTTGGCCAGGAACTTGTCCAGGGAGGCGTGCACCGCAGGGGTGAATTCACTGGGGTGGTGGTTGGCCAGGGTCACCAGCAGGCAGTGGGACAGGAGCTGCAGAGAGAGGGGCGGACGTCGGTGGGTGTGGTCGGGGACCGCCGACCCCCGCGACGCTCCCAGCCGGGCTGCGGGCTCACCTTGAAATTCACCGGGTCCACCCGCAGCTTGTGCGCGTGCAGGTCGCTGAGAGTAGACAGGGCGCCGGGCAGGTCGTCCAGGTGGCCCACGGCCTTGGTCAGGGCTTCGGACACCTTCTTGCCGTGGGCTTTGATCTGCTCAGAGCCGTGGGTGAAGTCGAAGTGGGGGAAGTAGGTCTTGGTGGTGGGGAAGCCCAGGAACATCCTGCGGGGACAGGAGGCCGTGAGCGGGGCGCGGCGCCGGCGGGCTCGGGCGGGGCGGGGCGGGGCGGGGGTCCTCACCTCTCCACGGCCTCGGCGCCATACTCGCCACCGTGGCTGCCGATCTTTTCCCAGGCAGTCTTGATGTTGGTCTTGTCAGCGGGAGACAGCACCATGGTGGTTCCTTCTCAGTCGGACTGGACCAGAAGTGTGCGGAGCCCAGACTGCGCGGCGCTTTTAAGCCCGAGGTGCTGCGGGCACGCCCAGCGGGGCCCCGCTCATTGGCCGGCGCGGCCGGGGCGCGCGGCGGCCGGCCACCGCTGGGGGCGCCCTCGCGGCGTCTGCCCTGGACCCGGCCCCGCCGAGCCACGCTCCGCGAAGCAGAGTCCCTCCCGCGCTGGCCGCTCGGCCGGCCCCGCCGCGCGGGACCCAGCGACGGCCGCGGGAAGGGACAAACACCGCGGCGCAAAATGGGCGCAGCCGGGGCTCCCGCTCCGCGCCCAGCCTGCGCCTGTAGGGGCCTCTTCCCCGCCCGCTGCACCCACGGGGCGTGCGGAGCTGTGCGGACCACGGGGCTGTCGAGGACTCGGTGCCCGCCGGCACAGCCCCCTTGCTGGCTGGGAGGACTCCCACGTGTGGCATTCCGGAGGCCTGGAATGCTGGCGTCCCCTATGGGCACCGGTTCACGTCCCCTTGCTTGGGGAGTGAGTTGAAGGGGTGTCCTCCGGCCGGTCGTCCCCCTCACCCCAACCCCGACCCCCACCCGGCTCAGGACCCCGACTCAAGACCCCGTGTCCAGGAGGCCGAGCTGTGCAGGCCCGCCTGAGCCCTGCTCTCCTCACCCCTTCTCACACCTGCCCTGGTCCTGGTCCTGCCCCAACCCTGCGCTCCCCGGAGTCTGGGGGCTGAGGCCCCTCCAGGCCTGTGGGAGCCCTTTCCTTCCCCGCCTGCCGCAAGTCCCTGAGTGCCTTGAGCCCTTCCCAGGCCGATGCTTCCCGTGCAGGAAGAGCTGTCCCGCAAAAAGGTGGAGCAAATGACTTCTGGGAACAACTGAGCACGCATTGTGACAGCACTGTGCAGAGCCGCCTGGAAGGAGTGTGGAGTGGGCACAGTGGAGGGGAGCGCGGGGCAGCAGCCGCAGAGGGCCCAGGCTCCCCGAGCACAGACCCAGTGGTGAGCCCGGCAACCCGGCCTGGGCCCTGTGCTGGGCTGTGGGACAGGGCAGAAGGCCTTTCCCTCCCCACTTAGAGTAGCACAAAAAACCAGCGGGGGGGGGGGGGGGGAGGCCCTGTGGCCCGGCGGGTAAAGCTGCCGCCTGCAGTACTAGCATCCCATATGGGCGCCAGTTCAAGTCCCTGCTGGTCCTCTTCCAACCAGCTCTCTGCCATGGCCTGAAAGCAGCAGAAGGTGCCCCAAGTCCTTGGGCCTCTGACCCACATGGGAGACCTGGAAGAAACTCCGGGCTCCTGGGTTCCTGTTGGCCTTGCTCTGGCCGTTGTGGCGATTTGGGGAATGAACAGGCACACAGAAGGCCTCCCTCACTCTCTCCCTTTCTCTTTCTGCTTCTGGAACTCCACCTTTCAAATATTAAATAAATAAAATATTTTTAAAAATACTAAAAGCTAAAAACTGTGGAAGGCATGGTTGGATTGTAGTTTATTTCATTTGTTTATTTTTTAGAGAGATTTCATAACATTTATTAGAATCAAGAGATCCAGCCAGAGTGGATGGAGGGGGGCTTCCAAGAGAGGAAAAATCCTTCCTTTATGGATTTCAAAGGCAGAGGGAGAGAGAGCACTCCTGATCACTGCTTCATTTCCCAGGTTCCACAAGCTGGCCCAGCCAGGTCAAAACCAGGAGCCAGAACTCCAGCTGCTGTCTCAGGTAGCTGTCAGGAACCCACGTCCTTGAGTCATCACCTCCCTCCTTCCCAGGGTGCATGTGCAAGAAATGGATCCAACATGCAAGGAGCCAGGACCCAGACCAGGCACTCAGGGATGTGGGTGTGGCTTCTCACTGTGCCAGCACCCACCCCTGGTTATTTCTTCAGTGTTTTTGTATATTGAGTGAAGATGGATGGGGCTGTGCAGGGGGAGTTAGTGGTGGGGAGGGAGCTGCCAACGGTTCAGAAAAGGCCCCAAGACACCTTTCCCCCTGAGGAATCTGGGGCCTCCTCCCCTGCCCACCCTGCCCCACAGCTGCTGCAGAGGGGGTCAGTGTGTGCCCGTGGAGTCCTCCAGCTCATCTCCCCCACCTCAGGGACACAGAGACTCCACTGACAGTCAAGCTTTATTCAAAGACCAGGGGTGGGGTGCAGAGTGGGGATGTGGGAGGGGACAGGGGGCAGGGGAACTCCCCGACCCCAGCTTACCCATATCTGCAGGTAACGTGGGGTCAGTTCTCTAAGCCCCTCCCTCACAGCTCTGGGAACAGGATCTCAGTATGTGGGGGAGGGGCAGCTCTGCACAACAGGCTCAAGACCCCAGCCCCAGGACCCCTCTTCAGGGCTGGGTGCCATCTGCCTGGCGGCCCCGGCACAGTCTGGGATCCTCAGCCAGGAGCTGTCTTCCAGGATCTCCTCACTGTGTTAGTTGTTTCCAAGACTGGGAGCCCCAGTACCCTAGCTCCTTACTGGGGCCTGGGGAGACTCGGATTGGGGGAGGGGCCCCTGGACAGGGCTGGGAGGGGGAGCACGAGGCTGCATGGCACCGCCTTCAGCTTGCCCTCAACATCCCTTCAGGCCCGTGTGTGGCTAGGCGGTTAGGACTCAGGCTAAGGGCGGAGTAGTGGCGTAGCGGGGAAAGATGCTGCCTGTGGAGCCCAAGTCCCGTGTGGGCAGCAGTTCAGGCCCCGGGGGCTCCACTTCTGACCCAGCGCCCTGCTGATGCTCCTGGGACTGCAGTGGGAGACGCCTGGGTGCTTGGGCCCCTGCACCCACGGGGAGGTCTGGAAGAAGCTCCTGGTGCCTGACTGGTCTGGCCCAGCCCTGGCCACTGTGGCCATTTGAGGAGCCATCCAGCAGATGGAAGATCTCTTGTTCTCTGTCTCTGCCTCTTTCTCTGTAACTCTGCCTTTCAAATAAATAAATCTCCTTTAAAAAACCCGTAATGTCTAGACTCTGTCACATCACGAGGTATATTAGCATGTTTAAAGTAAAAGACCCAGGAACGACACGGACCACAGGGAGTGCCTCGGGGTGAATGAAGCCAGGCCCCTGCTCCCGTTGTAGCTCCTGGGAGGAGCACCTGCAGGCAGCCGTGAGGCTCCGTGACAGCTCTTCCCTGCTCCTGAACTGAGTTCCTGCTCTGGCCTCGCTGAGGGTCTGTAACCCCGCAGGACCCACTGCACCGCTGTTCTGTCCCGCGTGCTTCTGGTGGCGGGAGATTTGGAGCGGGACTTGAGTGCGGGTGTGTGTGGGGGTGCTTATCACACATGCATGGCGCTGCAGCCCTGCACAACCTTATCAGACCAGGGACCAGCCTGTGCCTTCAGCCTTCGGGACTCAGAGTGCCTGTGCCGCTTGAACTCTCCGAGGGACCTGGGGATGCTCCCCGGGACAGAGGGAGCGGCTGGATCCCCAGTGCAGCCCCTAGGGTCGCAGGAGTCGGGATGCCGGGCTGGCATTGAAGGCCCTCACTGCAGACACCGACCCAGCCCTCTGAGAACAGGTTCTGCTACTTCCCCCCAGCACAAGGAATACAGGACACAGCTCATCCATTGGCATGACTTTATTGGGGAGTGGAGGGAGGGCCCGGGCAGTTCAGGACCACAGAGGGGTTGCCTGCTGTCCAGGGGTGTGGAGCGCTCCAAGCAGTACCTATTGGTCAGGACGTAGGTCACTTCCTCCAGGAACTTCTCCCAGCCAGTTTTGGTCTCGGCGGTGAAGTCCTGAGGCAGGTACCTGGCCAGGGTGACCTGCAGGCAGTGGGACAGGAGCTGCGTGGCAGGGGGTGGTCATGATCTGCTGGCGGCAACCACCCAGGGCCGCTCTGAATACCCCACCCACACCGAGCCCAATCCTTGCGCCCAGCCCTACCCTCAAGGCCATGTCCAACCCAGCAGACCACGCTCTGCACTCACCCTGAAGTTGACCGGGTCCACCTGCAGCACATTGGCGTGCAGTCTGCTCACATGGACAGCCCGCCATCCAAGTTGTCCATGTTCTTGACTGCGTCGTCCAGTGCAGTCACCACGTTGGCACCCGGAGTGCGCACCTGTGCCGAGCGGTGGCGAAGTTGAAGTGCTGGAAGTAGGTCTTGGTCTGCGGGAAGCTGAGGAAGAGCCTGGGGGCGGGCGCCCCACACCCAGCAGTCAGGAGAAGCCCACTTTCACGCAGTGTTTGCAAGGCAAAACCCAGCGTGCAGTCCACAGGGAGCGCACACGGGCATTTCAGACAGGGACTGCGGCCCAGCCCAGCCCCTGCTCCCCTGTTCCTGTCACTCAGTCCCCAGCTGCTGGTGGAGGCTGTGAGCAGGAAGACTGGCCACTGCGTCACCGTCCCTCCTCCTGACCTCTCCCCGTCCCTGGTCTGGACACTCAGGCTGCGACCCATGGGGCACCTACCTCTCCAGGGCCTCAGTGCCGATGGCCTCAGACTGGGAGAAGACCTTGTCCCAGAGGGACATGATGATGGTCCTCTTGCTCTTGGTCAGAGACATGGTGAGGCCGGGGCTGGGCTGCTGCACAGGGGCTGGAGGTGCTGAGCACTGGGTGTGGTGGTGCTCAGCCCGCAGGCTCCCTTATATACGGGGAGCAGAGTCCAGCCAGGCCCTGGCTCCTCTGGGAAGAGGGGAAGAGGAGTGCACAGCAGGGCTGCCATGTGTCTCTGACATCCTAGGATGCTGCCCTGTTCCCGCCCTGTCGGCATGAAGGGACGGGCCACGGCCTGCAATGTGCCACCGTGTCCCTCCGGGCTGTCCTGACGGGCGTGCCGTCGTGTGTCCCTGTGGCTCACCCTGTGCCTCTGCAAGCATGGACGCCTCCTTGTGTGTGCTCATTTGCTCTGTTCTATTGTTTCTGGTGAATATTTGTACAAGTGTTTTGCTGAAATTATTTTATTCATTTAGTGAAAGACTTCCAAGAGAGAGGCAGAGACAGAAGAGAGAGCTCCTCCATCTGCCGGCCCACAGCTCTGCTGCCACAAAGGCCTTAGCTGACCCAGGCTGAAGCCAGGAGCAGGGGCTCCACCCAGGTCTCCCAAACACTTGGGGCCACCTCCCCATGCCTTTCCCAGGCTGGTAGCATGGAGCTGGGTCAGAGGTGGAGCTGCCAGGGACTCCAGTTTGATGCCAGGTGCAGGCGGCTAAGCCACAGGGCCCTGCGCCATGACAGCAACCCCATGCTGTGCTCATTTGAAAATTTGATGTGGGGCTGGATCTGTTGCCCTGTGGGTAAAGCTGCCACCTGCAGCTGTGGCATCCCATAGGGGCACCAGTTCTGGTCCTTGCTGCTCTGCTCTGGTCCAGCTCTCTGCTAATGTGCCTGGGAAAGCAGTGGAAGACAGCCCAAGTGTTTGGAGCCCTCCTCCCATGTGGGAGACCCAGAAGAAGCTCCTGGCTCCTGGCTCCAAACAGGCCCAGCTCTGGCCATTGCAGCCTTTTGGGGAGTGAACCAGCAGGTGGAAGATCTCTGTCTCTCTGACTCTTCCTCTCTATTATTCTGCCTCTCAAATAAATCAGAAAAAAATTCCTCTTCATTTTTGTTTGGTTCTTAATGATTTATTTATGTACTGAATTGAAAGGCAGAGTGACACAAAGATAGGGAAGTCCTCGGATTGGTCTCCCATCTGCTACTTCACTCCCCATATGCTTTCACTGGGCTGAATTGGGCAAACCAGGAGGAACTCCATCCGGGTCGCACCTGGGTGGCAGGGCCCTAAGTGCAGGGGTCGTCACCCACTGCATCCCAGGGAGCTGAGGGAGGGAAGCAGCAGGGCTTCAACGGGCACTCTGGTACGACATGCAGGCCTCCCAAGGGTGCTTCATCAGGGCCACACAACGCCTGATCCTGTCTCTGTCTCTCTCTTCTCAAGATGTTTCTGTATTTGAAAGGCAGAGAGAAGAGAGTAAGGGAGGTAGCACTCCCACCCACTGGTTCATTTCCCAAAGAGCTGCAACAGCTCCAGCTGTGCTGGCCTAAGCCGGGAGCCAGTGTCTCCAGTGCCTGTCAGGAACCCAAGTCCTTGAGTCATCACCTCCCTCCTTCCCAGGGTGCACTGTGCAAGAAATGGATCTGACGCACATGGAGCCAGGACCCAGACCAGGCACTCAGGGATGTGGGTGTGACTTCTCACTGTGCCAACACCCACCCCTGGTTATTTCTTTGTTTCTTTCTTTCTTTTTTTTTCTTTTTTGGACGGGCAGAGTTCGTGAGAGAGAGAGAGAGAGAAAGGTCTTCCATTTCTGTTGGTTCACCCCCAAGTGGCCGCTACGGCCGGTGTGCTGCGCTGATCCGAAGCCAACAGTCAGATGCCTCCTGCAGGCCTCCCATGTGGGTGCAGGGCCCCAGGACCTGGGCCATTCTCCACTGCACTCCTGGGCCACAGCAGAGAGCTGGGATGGAAGAGGGGCACCCGGGACAGAATCCAACGCCCCGGCCGGGACTAGAACCCGGGGTGCCAGCACTGCAGGCAGAGGATAGCCTAGTGAGCCGCAGCGCGGGCCCCTGGTTATCTCTTCAGTGTTTTTGTATATTGAGTGAAGATGGATGGGGCTGTGCAGGGGGAGTTGGTGGTGGGGAGGGAGCTGCCAACGGCTCAGCCGAGGCCATGGCAGAGAAAGCGGTGCCAGGGCCTGACACTGCCCAGAGTGCTACGAGGGCTGGTGCCCAGGCTTGTGCTGGGGTTGGGCCAGGCTGGACGCCCGATGGCGCTCCCAGGGCATTCAGCCAGGAGGGTGTGCGAGAGCTGCTGGAGTCTGGGCTGTCTGCACTAGGACAGGGGCCAGTTCCAGGGGTGCCAGCCGTGGACGAGGGAGATGCCAGAGGCCTGGGCACACAGTGAGCTCCTGGCCAGCCTGCAGGACTCAGGAAGCAGGGCACCAGGGGCCTGCCCAGGGCCTGGCTGTGGGGCTGTGCAACAGAGGAGGGGAGGTGAGCCCCCGACACGAACTCTCCAACCCGGGGCCCTGGTTCCAGGGGATGGGTGTCAGTGAGAGAGGATTTCTGGTGGCTGCCTCTGTGTAGGACAGCCTGCTTCCGTTTGGTGGGTGTGATGTAGTTGGCCATATTTCAAAGGAGGGTGCTGGCCCCAGGACACCTTTCCCCCTGAGGAAGTCTGGGGCCTCCTCCCCTGCCCACCCTGCCCCACAGCTGCTCCAGAGCTGCTCCCACTCTCCAAGGTCTCGGGGATGCCCCTGGGACGGCGGGAGCAGCTGGAACCCAGTTCAGACACTGGGGTCACGGGTGACAGGGTGCCAGGCTCCTGACTCAGTGCATGGAAGGCTCACTGGGGACACCCACCCAGCCCCCAGGGCACAGTTTCTGCCCCCTTCCCCCCAGCACAAGGAATACAGGACACAGCGCGTCCGTCCACATGAGTTTATTGGGGAGTGGAGGGAGGGCCCGGGGGGTTCAGAGGTACGGGGCGGGGGTGTCCAGGGGTGCGGAGCGCTCTCAGCGGTACTTCTCAGTCAGGATGGCGGACACTTGGCACAGGAACTTGTCCCAGGCGGCGTGGGACTCGGCGGTGAAGTCCGCGGGCAGGTGCACGGCCAGGGTGACCAGCAGGCAGTGGGACAGGAGCTGTGCGGCAGGGGGCGGTCAGGGACAGGCAGGGGTGGCCGCCGTGGGCCGCTCCGGACCCCAACTCCTACCCCAGGCAGGACCTCGCGCCCAGCCCTGCCCACCCGGCCCCGTCCCACCCAGTCGCCCGCGCTCTGCACTCACCCTGAAGTTGACCGGGTCCACACGCAACACGTAGGCGTGCAGCTCGCTCAGCTTGGACAGCCCGCCGGCCAAGTTGTCGATGTTCTTGACCGCGTCGCCCAGCGCGGCCGCCACCTTGGCGCCGTGAGCGCGCAGCTGCGCGGAGCCCGCATGCAGGTCGAAGTGCGGGAAGTAGGTCTTGGTCTGCGGGAAGCTGAGGAAGAGCCTGGGGGCGGGCGCCCCACACCCAGCAGTCAGGAGAAGCCCACTTTCACGCAGTGTTTGCAAGGCAAAACCCAGCGTGCAGTCCACAGGGAGCGCACACGGGCATTTCAGACAGGGACTGCGGCCCAGCCCAGCCCCTGCTCCCCTGTTCCTGTCACTCAGTCCCCAGCTGCTGGTGGAGGCTGTGAGCAGGAAGACTGGCCACTGCGTCACCGTCCCTCCTCCTGACCTCTCCCCGTCCCTGGTCTGGACACTCAGGCTGCGACCCATGGGGCACCTACCTCTCCAGGGCCTCAGTGCCGATGGCCTCAGACTGGGAGGAGACCTTGTCCCAGAGGGACATGATGATGGTCCTCTCGCTCTTGGTCAGAGACATGGTGAGGCCGGGGCTGGGCTGCTGCACAGGGGCTGGAGGTGCTGAGCACTGGGTGTGGTGGTGCTCAGCCCGCAGGCTCCCTTATATACGGGGAGCAGAGTCCAGCCAGGCCCTGGCTCTTCTGGGAAGAGGGGAAGAGGGGAAGGGGCAGTGGGGGTGGGGTCTCTTATCTGGAGCAATGACAGAGGGAGGTCAGGGCCTGGTGGGGGAGGCGGGTGAGGGGCTACCACTCTTGCTGGGCCTTCCAGGGGCGTTGGCCGCAGTCTCTCCACTGGGTCCAGGGGAGATAGGGGCCCTGCCGTCCCAGGGGTCATCCCGGCATGGCCGTGCTGCGCTGTCCTCATCCTCCCAGAGTCACAAAATGGGGACAACCAGAGCAGCAGGGGCCGCTGCCCGCCCTCGGGCCACCCCACCCAGGCACTGGTCAGGCCGACCCACGGGTGTCTGTGACCCTGAGTTCCCTCCAGGAACACGGCTCTCCCTGGGGCGCTGAGCGGAGCCCTCTGTGCCCTGAGCTTGGGAGGAGCCGGCAGGCTGATGGGAGATCAGCCACCTGAGGTCACGTGCTGCTGCTGGGGACCCCAGTGTTGCCCTGGGCGGGGCCGCTGCAGCACGGGCACCTGCCTTCTATGTCTTAGAGATCCTTTGTGTACTTGCCAGGCAGACGAGGGCCTGCACGGCAGGAGCTGGGCCAGGGCTGAGGCCAGGAGCCAGGAAGTGCATCCAGGTCTCCCGCGGGAGTGGCAGAATCCAGGTAGTGCAGCTGTCAGTGCTGCCTCCCGGGGCCACACCAGCAGGAGTGGAGGTGGGCCCTGACCCGGCTCTCCCAGCAGTGAGGCCGATAGCCTCCCCACACGACGAGATAGAAGAAAAATCCCAGCACAAGATAGTCACCTCTGTCGCTTTAGGCTTGTCTGGGCTGTAACCAGCAGCTGCCACACACAGCCAGCTCCATCACCCGCACACTCCTCAGCCACGCTCTGGCTGCCCTCCTCCCCTCCCAACCTCTGGAAACCACTACAAGTTTGTGTTTTGCAAGAATGTCCTGTATGGGCCAGCACCGTGCACAGTGGGTTAAGCCACTGTGTGTGACACAGGCATTCCATGTGGGCAGCGGTTGGAGGGTGGGCTGCTCTTCTTCCAGTCCAGCCCGCTCCTAATGTGCCTGGGAAAGCAGCAGAAGATGGCCCCAGAGCCTGGGTGCCTGCCACCTCCGTGCCACACAGGATGGTGTCCAGGCTCCTGGCTCCAGCCTGGCCCAGTCCCAGCCTTCGAAGCCGTTTGTGGAGTGAATAGTGGATGGAAGATCTCTCTCTGTCCCTCTCTCTCTGTCCCTCTCTTTCTCTGTCCCTCTCTCTCTCTCTCCCTCTCTCTCTCTCCCTCTCTCTCTTTCTCTCTCCATGTCTCTGTCTCTACAACTCAGCTTTTCCAATAAGTAAATCCCAAAAGGAACGTCGTGTCCATGGAGTCATCGGTGCAGTCTGTGCAGATGCCTCCTTCCCCTTCATCCGGGCGGGGCTGGGCGGCAGCACTCGACTCCTCTCTGGGGCAAGGCCGGACGTGGTCCGTGCACGCCTGGAGGACATTTGGGTTGCTATGGCCCAGACAGCCACTGTGAACATTCACGGGGTGGGCTCCGTGGGAACACAGGCTTCCTTCTGTGCAGGGTTCCCAGCAGGGTAGACACGTGTGTCTCTGATATCCTCGGAAGCTGCCCTGTTCCCGCCCTGTCAGCATGAAGGGACGGGCCACGGCCTGCAATGTGCCACCGTGTCCCTCCAGGCTGTCCTGACGGGCGTGCCGTCGTGTGTCCCTGTGGCTCACCCTGTGCCTCTGCTAGCATGGACGCCTCCTTGTGTGTGCTCATTTGCTCTGCTCTATTGTTTCTGGTGAATATTTGTACAAGTGTTTTGCTGAAATTATTTTATTCATTTAGTGAAAGACTTCCAAGAGAGAGGCAGAGACAGAAGAGAGAGCTCCTCCATCTGCCGGCCCACAGCTCTGCTGCCACAAAGGCCTTAGCTGACCCAGGCTGAAGCCAGGAGCAGGGGCTCCACCCAGGTCTCCCAAACACTTGGGGCCACCTCCCCATGCCTTTCCCAGGCTGGTAGCATGGAGCTGGGTCAGAGGTGGAGCTGCCAGGGACTCCAGTTTGATGCCAGGTGCAGGCGGCTAAGCCACAGGGCCCTGTGCCATGACAGCAACCCCATGCTGTGCTCATTTGAAAATTTGATGTGGGGCTGGATCTGTTGCCCTGTGGGTAAAGCTGCCACCTGCAGCTGTGGCATCCCATAGGGGCACCAGTTCTGGTCCTTGCTGCTCTGCTCTGGTCCAGCTCTCTGCTAATGTGCCTGGGAAAGCAGTGGAAGACAGCCCAAGTGTTTGGAGCCCTCCTCCCATGTGGGAGACCCAGAAGAAGCTCCTGGCTCCTGGCTCCAAACAGGCCCAGCTCTGGCCATTGCAGCCTTTTGGGGAGTGAACCAGCAGGTGGAAGATCTCTGTCTCTCTGACTCTTCCTCTCTATTATTCTGCCTCTCAAATAAATCAGAAAAAAATTCCTCTTCATTTTTGTTTGGTTCTTAATGATTTATTTATGTACTGATTTGAAAGGCAGAGTGACACAAAGATAGGGAAGTCCTCGGATTGGTCTCCCATCTGCTACTTCACTCCCCATATGCTTTCACTGGGCTGAGCTGGGCAAACCAGGAGGAACTCCATCCGGGTCGCACCTGGGTGGCAGGGCCCTAAGTGCAGGGGTCGTCACCCACTGCATCCCAGGGAGCTGAGGGAGGGAAGCAGCAGGGCTTCAACGGGCACTCTGGTACGACATGCAGGCCTCCCAAGGGCGCTTCATCAGGGGCCACACAAGCCTGATCCTGTCTCTGTCTCTCTCTTCTCAAGATGTTTCTGTATTTGAAAGGCAGAGAGAAGAGAGTAAGGGAGGTAGCACTCCCACCCACTGGTTCATTTCCCAAAGAGCTGCAACAGCTCCAGCTGTGCTGGCCTAAGCCGGGAGCCAGTGTCTCCAGTGCCTGTCAGGAACCCAAGTCCTTGAGTCATCACCTCCCTCCTTCCCAGGGTGCACTGTGCAAGAAATGGATCTGACGCACATGGAGCCAGGACCAAGAACCCAGGCACTCAGGGATGTGGGTGTGACTTCTCACTGTGCCAACACCCACCCCTGGTTATTTCTTTGTTTCTTTCTTTCTTTTTTTTTTTTTTCTTTTTTTTTCTTTTTTGGACGGGCAGAGTTCATGAGAGAGAGAGAGAGAAAGGTCTTCCATTTCTGTTGGTTCACCCCCAAGTGGCCGCTACGGCCGGTGTGCTGCGCTGATCCGAAGCCAACAGTCAGATGCCTCCTGCAGGCCTCCCATGTGGGTGCAGGGCCCCAGGACCTGGGCCATTCTCCACTGCACTCCTGGGCCACAGCAGAGAGCTGGGATGGAAGAGGGGCACCCGGGACAGAATCCAACGCCCTGCAAGCAGAGGATTAGCCTAGTGAGCCGCAGCGCGGGCCCCTGGTTATTTCTTCAATGTTTTTCTATATTGAGTGAAGATGGATGGGGCTGTGCAGGGGGAGTTGGTGGTGGGAAGGGAGCTGCCAACGGCTCAGCCGGGGCCATGGCAGAGAACAGTGCCAGGGCCTGACACTGCCCAGAGTGCTACGAGGGCTGGTGCCCAGGCTTGTGCTGGGGTTGGGCCAGGCTGGACGCCCGATGGTGCTCCCATGGCATTCAGCCAGGAGTCTGGGCGTCTGCACTAGGACAGGGGCCAGTTCCAGGGGTGCCAGCCGTGGACGAGGGAGATGCCAGAGGCCTGGGCACACAGCAAGCTCCTGGCCAGCCTGCAGGACTCAGGAAGCAGGGCACCAGGGGCCTGCCCAGGGCCTGGCTGTGGGGCTGTGCAACAGAGGAGGAGAGGTGAGCCCCCGACACGAACTCTCCAACCCGGGGCCCTGGTTCCAGGGGATGGGTGTCAGTGAGAGAGGATTTCTGGTGGCTGCCTCTGTGTAGGACAGCCTGCTTCCGTTTGGTGGGTGTGATGTAGTTGGCCATATTTCAAAGGAGGGTGCTGGCCCCAGGACACCTTTCCCCCTGAGGAAGTCTGGGGCCTCCTCCCCTGCCCACCCTGCCCCACAGCTGCTCCAGAGCTGCTCCCACTCTCCAAGGTCTCGGGGATGCCCCTGGGACGGCGGGAGCAGCTGGAACCCAGTTCAGACACTGGGGTCACGGGTGACAGGGTGCCAGGCTCCTGACTCAGTGCATGGAAGGCTCACTGGGGACACCCACCCAGCCCCCAGGGCACAGCTTCTGCCCCTTTTCCCCCAGCACAAGGAATACAGGACACAGCGCGTCCGTCCACATGAGTTTATTGGGGAGTGGAGGGAGGGCCCGGGGGGTTCAGAGGTATGGGGCGGGGGTGTCCAGGGGTGCGGAGCGCTCTCAGCGGTACTTCTCAGTCAGGATGGCGGACACTTGGCACAGGAACTTGTCCCAGGCGGCGTGGGTCTCGGCAGTGAAGTCCGCGGGCAGGTGCACGGCCAGGGTGACCAGCAGGCAGTGGGACAGGAGCTGTGCGGCAGGGGGCGGTCAGGGACAGGCAGGGGTGGCCGCCGTGGGCCGCTCCGGACCCCAACTCCTACCCCAGGCAGGACCTCGCGCCCAGCCCTGCCCACCCGGCCCCGTCCCACCCAGTCGCCCGCGCTCTGCACTCACCCTGAAGTTGACCGGGTCCACACGCAACACGTAGGCGTGCAGCTCGCTCAGCTTGGACAGCGCGCAGGCCAAGTTGTCGATGTTCTTGACTGCGTCACCCAGCGCGGCCGCCACCTTGGCGCCGTGAGTGCGCAGCTGCGCAGAGCCCGCGTGCAGGTCGAAGTGCGGGAAGTAGGTCTTGGTCTGCGGGAAGCTGAGGAAGAGCCTGGGGGCGGGCGCCCCACACCCAGCAGTCAGGAGAAGCCCACTTTCACGCAGTGTTTGCAAGGCAAAACCCAGCGTGCAGTCCACAGGGAGCGCACACGGGCATTTCAGACAGGGACTGCGGCCCAGCCCAGCCCCTGCTCCCCTGTTCCTGTCACTCAGTCCCCAGCTGCTGGTGGAGGCCATGAGCAGGAAGACTGGCCACTGCGTCACCGTCCCTCCTCCTGACCTCTCCCCGTCCCTGGTCTGGACACTCAGGCTGCGACCCATGGGGCACCTACCTCTCCAGGGCCTCAGTGCCGATGGCCTCAGACTGGGAGGAGACCTTGTCCCAGAGGGACATGATGATGGTCCTCTCGCTCTTGGTCAGAGACATGGTGAGGCCGGGGCTGGGCTGCTGCACAGGGGCTGGAGGTGCTGAGCACTGGGTGTGGTGGTGCTCAGCCCGCAGGCTCCCTTATATACGGGGAGCAGAGTCCAGCCAGGCCCTGGCTCTTCTGGGAAGAGGGGAAGAGGGGAAGGGGCGGTGGGGGTGGGGTCTCTTATCTGGAGCAATGACAGAGGGAGGTCAGGGCCTGGTGGGGGAGGCGGGTGAGGGGCTACCACTCTTGCTGGGCCTTCCAGGGGCGTTGGCCGCAGTCTCTCCACTGGGTCCAGGGGAGATAGGGGCCCTGCCGTCCCAGGGGTCATCCCGGCATGGCCGTGCTGCGCTGTCCTCATCCTCCCAGAGTCACAAAATGGGGACAACCAGAGCAGCAGGGGCCGCTGCCCGCCCTCGGGCCACCCCACCCAGGCACTGGTCAGGCCGACCCACGGGTGTCTGTGACCCTGAGTTCCCTCCAGGAACACGGCTCTCCCTGGGGCGCTGAGCGGAGCCCTCTGTGCCCTGAGCTTGGGAGGAGCCGGCAGGCTGATGGGAGATCAGCCACCTGAGGTCACGTGCTGCTGCTGGGGACCCCAGTGTTGCCCTGGGCGGGGCCGCTGCAGCACGGGCACCTGCCTTCTATGTCTTAGAGATCCTTTGTGTACTTGCCAGGCAGACGAGGGCCTGCACGGCAGGAGCTGGGCCAGGGCTGAGGCCAGGAGCCAGGAAGTGCATCCAGGTCTCCCGCGGGAGTGGCAGAATCCAGGTAGTGCAGCTGTCAGTGCTGCCTCCCGGGGCCACACCAGCAGGAGTGGAGGTGGGCCCTGACCCGGCTCTCCCAGCAGTGAGGCCGATAGCCTCCCCACACGACGAGATAGAAGAAAAATCCCAGCACAAGATAGTCACCTCCGTCGCTTTAGGCTTGTCTGAGCTGTAACCAGCAGCTGCCACACACAGCCAGCTCCATCACCCGCACACTCCTCAGCCACGCTCTGGCTGCCCTCCTCCCCTCCCAACCTCTGGAAACCACTACAAGTTTGTGTTTTGCAAGAATGCCCTATATGGGCCAGCACCGTGCACAGTGGGTTAAGCCACTGTGTGTGACACAGGCATTCCATGTGGGCAGCGGTTGGAGGGTGGGCTGCTCTTCTTCCAGTCCAGCCCGCTCCTAATGTGCCTGGGAAAGCAGCAGAAGATGGCCCCAGAGCCTGGGTGCCTGCCACCTCCGTGCCACACAGGATGGAATCCAGGCTCCTGGCTTCAGCCTGGCCCAGTCCCAGCCTTCAAAGCCGTTTGTGGAGTGAATAGTGGATGGAAGATCTCTCTCTGTCCCTCTCTCTCTGTCCCTCTCTTTCTCTGTCGTCTCTCTCTCTCTCCCTCTCTCTCTCTCCCTCTCTCTCTTTCTCTCTCCATGTCTCTGTCTCTACAACTCAGCTTTTCCAATAAGTAAATCCCAAAAGGAACGTCGTGTCCATGGAGTCATCGGTGCAGTCTGTGCAGATGCCTCCTTCCCCTTCATCCGGGCGGGGCTGGGCGGCAGCACTCGACTCCTCTCTGGGGCAAGGCTGGACGTGGTCTGTGCACGCCTTGAGGACATTTGGGTTGCTAAGGCCCAGACAGCCGCTGTGAACATTCACGGGGTGGGCTCCGTGGGAACACAGGCTTCCTTCTGTGCAGGGTTCCCAGCCGGGTAGACACGTGTGTCTCTGACATCCTAGGAACCTGCCTGGTTTACCTCCCTGTTGCAGCCTGCACTCAACCCTCACAGCTGCTGTCCCGCATCATGGTTCTGTGTTTTATTATAAGGGGATGGAGGCTCCAAGAGGTGAGGAGGGAAGCACCCTGCCATTTTGGACAGATGGCTGGTGGTCCTGCCTGTCTCTGGGCTTTCCCCTGTGTTGTGTGGACCCCAGCTGTGCAGCTGGTCCGGTTCTGGGGCTGCTGGTCTCTGGATGGAATTCCAAGCTCCAAGTCCATGCTGAGCCTGGGTAGCAGGGCTTAGCCCCGTGGGGCACCTGTTCACTCATTCACCTCCTGGGATGTGCACCCTGGGGACTCAGTTTTGCCAATTTTAGGCTTGGTGGTGGGAGCTGGTCTCACTTCCACCTGAGGTCAGGATCTGCTGCCACAGGAGCTGGAGACGTGGCAGCATGAACTTTTTAAGATGATTCTTGTTATTGAGGTGAGTGGCTCTTCCCTTGTGGGACAGGAACCCCGCAGCCCAGAGGGTGGAGGTGGCTAGGCGGGGGCCAAAAGCATCTTGAGCCCCACCCAGCCCTTGGCCCAGATGGTGGGGTAGATAAGGCCCAGCGTCCAAGTGGGCCTCCTACCCAACCCATGGAGACCCAGGCGGGGAGGAAGGGTAGAGTTTCAAGGTCAAAAAATCCACTGTGTTCAAATAAACAGATTTCAAAACATAGTTTCTCACACTTAAAATGAGGCGGTCCTAGCAGAGAAAGCTGGACATGGCGGGGAGGATGCGGTCTGCACTCCTGTAATTAGCAGAGTCGGCCCTGGTTTCCTCACTCAGAGACCCCCTGAGAGCTGAGGGACAACTTTGTGGACACCGTCCACTCTGAGCGCTGCCTGGTGGGAACCTTCAGCTCAGGAGGGGCCTGCTGACCTCGCCCAGCACTTGACGGTGAGCTCCGATTCCTGAAGCTGCCCTGGGAGGCTGGCAGACATGGCACTGAGGTCCTGCCCATGACAGTGACATGGGACTCATACCCCCGGCTCTGGCAGCCTGCGGAGGGACACGCTCCGGGCCGGTGGGCTGGAGTCCCCCGTGCTCTTCACTGTGCTACATGCCCCCGACACGCTCATTTCTGTTCCAGAGAAAGAAACTCTCATGAATGGTGCTGGAGAAACTGGACGTTCATGTGCAGGAGAAACGAAACTCAACCCTCCTCCCGCGTCTCACCATTTACAAAAATTAACTCAACGTGGACCAGAACCTGAGTGTGAGGCCCCACATTATAAAGCTAGTAGAAGAAAACACAGGGGAAATACTCCAAGACGTCAGAAGAGGAAATGACTTCTGGATAAGGAAGACCCCGAGAGGGGCCAGCACTGTGGGAGAGTAGACTAAGCCACCACTGCAGTGGCTGGGCGCTGGTTTGCTGCACTTCCAACGCAGCTCCCTGCTGATGGCCGGGGAAGGCAGCAGAAGATGGCTCGAGTGTTTGGGTCCCTGTCACCCACATGGGAGGCCCAAATGGAGTTCCAAGCCCCTGGCTCCAGCTTGGCCCAGCCCGGGCTGTTGCAGCCATGTGGGCTGTGACCCAGAGGTTGGAAGATCTCTTGCTGTGTCTATTTCTCTCTCTGTAACTTTTCCTTTCTTTTTTTTTTTAAATTTTTTAATTTTTATTTTTGACAGGCAGAGTGGACAGTGAGAGAGAGAGACAGAGAGAAAGGTCTTCCTTTTGCCGTTGGTTCACCCTCCAATGGCCGCCACAGCCGGCGCACCACGCCAATCCAAAGCCAGGAGCCAGGTGCTTCTCCTGGTCTCCCATGGGGTGCAGGGCCCAAGCACTTGGGCCATCCTCCACTGTACTCCCGGGCCACAGCAGAGAGCTGGCCTGGAAGAGGGGCAACCAGAACTTTTCCTTTCAAGTAAACAAATAAATCTGCTTAAAAAGACCCCAAAAACACAAGCAATGACAGCAAAAGTAGATAAACGGGATTATGAGACTCGGCAGCTTCTGTATGGCAAAGGAGACCATCAGTAGAGTGAGGTCACCCGCAGGCTTGAAGCCAGTGATTTCACATCAGGCATTTGTAAGAGATTCGTGGGGAGAGGAGGAGGGAGGGGTGACGGAGGGGAGGGGGAGGGGGAGAGAGACGGAGGGGGAGAGGGGGAGGGAGGCCACTTGGCACAGTTGGGGTGCCTGTACCCCATATTTGGAGTGTGTGATTTAAGTTCTGGAACATCAGTTTCTCACCCAACTTACTACTCATCTGCAGCCTGGAAGGCAGCGGTGTTGGCTTAAGTACTTGGGTGGCCTCCCAGCCAAGTGAGTACTTGTGCTACCCACAAGAGAGACCCCAACTGAGTTCTAAGCTCCTGGCTTTGTCCCTGGCCAAGGCCCTGATGTTGTGGGCATTTGAGGAGTGAACCAATGGTTGGGAGATCTCTCTCTGCCTTTCTGTCCATCAAATAGAATGAAAAGAAATTTAAAAAAATTTTAAAATGGACTCAAACAACAACAACAACAAAAATAGTCCAGGGTGGGTGTTGTGGTGCAGCAGATGAAGCCGTTGTTTGGGATGACCGCAATCCCATTTCAGAGAGCAGCTGCAGTCCTAGTTACTCCACTTCTGATCCGACTTCCCTATGAGCTCCTTGGAAAGCAGTAGAGGGTGGCCCAAGTGCTTGTGTCCCTGCCACCCACATGGGAGACCTGGATGGAATTCTAGGCTCCTCGCTTTTCCTCACCAGTCCTGGCTGTTGAGCACATCTGAGGAGTGAACCAGGGCAGGGAAGCTTGATACCTCTCTCTTTGTCTTTCAGATAAATGAATCAATCTTTCAGAAATGTGGTACATGGCTTAGCAGATAAAGCCACTGCCTCAGACACTGGCATCCCACACGGGCACCAGTTCCTCTCCCGGCTGCTCTACTTCTTCTTCTTTTTTAAAATTCCTGTTATTCTTCAAACCTTTTTTCTTTTTTTAAAAGATTTATTTTTTTATTTGAAAGTCAGGGTTACACACACACACACACACACAGAGAGAGAGAGAGAGAGAGAGAGAGAGAGAGAGAGAGGTCCTCCATCCGCTGGTTCACTCCCCAATTGGCCGCAATGGCCGGAGCTGTGCCGATCTGAAGCCAGGAGCCAGGAGCCTCTGCCGGGTCTCCCACGCGGGCACAGGGTGTTCTACTTCTGATCCAGCTTTCTGCTCACAAGCCTAGAAAAGCAGTGGAAGATGGCTCAGGTATTTGGGCCCCTGCTACCCATGTGGAAGACCCAGAAGAAGCTCCTGGCTTTGGCCAGGCCTTGCTCTAGCCCTTGCAGCCATCAGGGGAGTGAAACAATGGATGGAAGCCCTCTCTTTCTGTAACTCGAAGAAATAAATAAATCTGAAAAAAATTTAAAATGTGGTATGCATACACAATGGAGTGTTGTTCAGTCATAAAAAATGAAATCCTGTCATTTGTGGCAATGTGGACAGAACTGGAGGACATTATGTTGTGAAACAGACCAGCCATTGAGACAAATGCCACGTGTTGCCCCTCATGCCTGGAACTGAAAACAGCTGATCTCACAGCTGTGCAGAGCAGGACAGTGGTCCCTGCAGGCTGGGAAGTGGCAGAGGGGCAATGGAGGGAGGCTGGATAATGGGAGGAACCACAGCAGGGTGACCGTAGTGTGAGAATTAGTTATATATTTTTAAAGAACTCCAAGAAAGAAGCTGAAGGTTCGTAACACAGTAGATGGCACATGTGTAAGGGACAGAAATGCTAGCGTTCCGACTCGATGACTGCACGCTGCACACGTTTGAGTTGTCGCACTTCCTGTTCTGTAAGCAGGTGCTGCCCTCCACAGCCCTGCTCCATGGTGCTACTGTCTGCCAGGGAAGAGTGCGGAGAGATTTAAAAAGAAGGCACTTCTCAGACGCAGGCAAACAATCCAGTGACACGGCTCCTCAATACTGATCAAAGACGCACTATGGAACAAGACATCATTTCACTTTATGGACATTTTGGGGAAACTAGAATAAAATTGCTGTGATGCAGCTGTGTGCCTGGCAGTGCTCTGCTGGCCCGAGACGTTTCACATGCAGGCGCCTCATGCTGCTAAGGCCAACCTGGGGGTCTGTCCCGCAGAACACACACTTGTTTGTGTCAGTAACCTACATGTGTCTCGGACGAGTGTTCAGGCGTTGAGGGAAAGCCACAGCAGCCTGTTTATTTCAGTCATTTCCTGGGGATGCTTCGGTTAGGGTGGGTGAAGAGATTTTTATTTAGAAAACAGCTTTATTGAGGTAGGATTCACACATCACAAAATATACCCATTTAAAGTATACAAGTCAATGGCTTTTAGTATATTCACAGAATTGTGCAAACATCACCACAATCAACATTTTCATCATTCCCTCGCAAAAATAAATCAATAAATAAAAATAAAAATCCCCGGCCAAGGCCAGTGCTGTGGTGCAGCAGGTTAAGCCCCTGCCTGTGATGCCGACATCCCACAGGACCCTGGTTCAAGTCTCAGCCGGTCCACTTGGATCCAGCTCCCTCGAATGTGCCTGGGAAAGCAGTGAGGATGGCCGGAGTGCTTGGGCCCCTGCACCTGCGTGGGAGACCTGGAAGAAGCTCCTGGTTCCTGGCTTCGGATCGGCGCAGCTCCGGCCGTTGTGGCCAACTGGGCAGTGAACCAGTGGATGGAAGACCTCTCTCTGTCTCTCTCTCTCTCTCTGCCTCCGTGTCTCTTTCAAATAAACAAATACATATTTTTTAAAAGCCATTACCAAAACACAAAAAGCAGGCCTGCGGGTTGGCAGTCACCCCTCAGCGCCCTCGCCCTCCCAGCATCTCCAGTCCACGCGTGCGCTGTGTCCGAGCGGGCTCCAGGCTCGCTCCCGCACCTGCGCGCCACACCGCGACGTGGCCGTCGGGTCATTCACCGCGGGTGGACACCTCGGGACGATTATAACCTCCTTTATAGGAACACAAATGAAGTCTCCGGGACCGCCGGCTGTGGGCATACGCCGTCCTGCGTCACGCTCGGCCGCCTAACCTCGCCGTGGGCCTCGACCACCGCCGTGGTGCACGCTCCCGGCGCCCGAGCGCGGCGCCCACGGCACGCGCCCCGGAGGCCGCACGGGCGCGCGCGGGCGCGCCCGCCGCCGCGCCTGCGCAGATCCCCGTGCGTGCGCGCGCTGTCGCGCGGCCGGCGGGCGGAAGTCTCGCGAGCTCGGCGGCGGGCGCGCGGCTCGGCGGCGCGGGGCGCCATGGGCGACGACAGCAGCCCCCTCAGCGTGATTCTGGTGAGCTCGGGCAGCAGGGGCAACAAGCTGCTCTTCAGGTACCCCTTCCAGCGCAGCCCGGAGCACCCCGCGTCGCAGTCAAGTAAGTGCGCGCCCCCGCGGCGCGCGTCCACGTCGGCGCGCGCCGGCCCTCGAGCCGAGTCCGCGCGGGGCGTTCAGGGCGCCCTCAGGGTCCCTGTGTTCCAAGATTTGCTGTCGGCCAGGGCCGGCGCGCGCGCTCCCACCCGGCGGTCCGCGGGGAGCAGGGCGCGGCCGGGCCGGAACCGGGCCTGGCGCTGCGTCCCGGCGCTGTCCAGGCCCTTAGGGGGGCCGGACCTGAAGTCAGCGCGCCGACACGGACCGGCGCCCGCGTGGGGTGCTTCACCCGCCACGTGACCGCGCTGTCCACACCTTTTCTCTCGCAGACCTTCGTTTACGTTTGTTTTGCTTTAAAAGCACTTTAAAAATTGCTGACATGGGGGGTTCGGTGCTGCGGCCTAGTGGGCTAAGCCTCTGCCTCTGGCGTCCCATAAGGCTGCCGGTTCGAGGCCCGGCTGCTCCTCTTCCGATCCCGCTCTCTGCTGTGGCCTGGGATAGCAGTAGAAGATGGCCAAGTCCTGGGTCCGCACCCACGTGGGAGACCCGGCTGGTGCTCCTGGCTTCAGATCGGCCCAGCTCTGGCCGTGAAGCCGCAGACGGAGGGCTTTTCTCTCTGCCTCTCCCTCTTTCTGCGTGTAACTGTACCTCTCAAGTGAATAAATAAATAATTTCTTATAAAACTTGCTAACGTGGTACAAAATTTTAAACGCTCAAAAGGGTTTAACGATTCTGTCCGTATCCCAGTCAGCACCTGTTCCAGTCCCATCTTCTCCAGTTCCGGTCCAGCTCCTGCTCCCAGTGAGGCTCCTGGCCCTGGCCCGCCTATTGCAGCCTTTTAGGGAGTGAACCAGCAGGTGGAAGATCTTCCTCTCTCCTCTGTCACTCAGCCTTTCAGGCAAATAAATGTTAAAAAAAAAAAAAAATGTGTGTGTGTGTGTGTGAGGTTATAAAGAATAAAAGTCCCTTCCCATTGTAGAACCCTGGTCCCCCGGTTTCCCTGATAGGGGCAACTACTGTTAGCTTATTCCTGGGCATCTTTCTAGAATCTTCCTATGCACACATTTTGTTTTCCAAGCACCCCTTGTTGCCTTCATCTTCACTTGACGTCTACACCTTGGATAAGAAATCAGGCCCTTTTTGATGGCTGCAGTGAGTTCCATCCACAAGTAACATGTCTGGCAGTAGTTTTTTTTATATGTCTTATTGTTGAGAGGACACATATTTTTCTCTTTTCGTTGCTATTTGAGTTTCCTTTGCCATGACTGACCAGTATAACCTTTGCTTAATTTTTTCTTGGATTGTCTCTTTTTTTTCCTTATAAACTTGAAGGAGCTCTTCATATATTTAAGATAGAAATAGGTCTTTGTGACAATGCTGGAAATACCCATTTGGCATGAATGTAGTTCTTGCCAGATGGAATTTTGATTTTTTTACAGAAATTTTTAATTTTTATTTATTTATTTTTTTTATTTGAAAGTCAGAGTTACACAGAGAGAGGAGAGGCAGGGAGAGAGAGAGGTCTTCCATCTGATACTTCACTCCTCAGATGGCCGCAACGGCCGGAGCTATGCCGATCCGAAGCCAGGAGCCAGAAGCTTCTTCCGGGTCTCCCACGTGGGTGCAGGAGCCCAAGGACTTGGGCCATCCCCCATGGCTTGCCTAGGCCATAGCAGAGAGCTTGATCAGAAGTGGAGCAGCCGGGTCTAGAACCGGCACCCATATGGGATGCCGGCGCTTCAGGCCAGGGCGTTCACCCACTGCACCACAGCGCCAGCCCCCTTCAGAAATTTCTAAGAGATGGATTTATTTATTTGAACGGCAGAGTGACACAGAAAGGGAGAGACAGACCGTGTTTCTACTTGTTCACTTCACACATGGATGGAATGGACGAGGTTGGGCCAGGTCAAAGCCAGGAGCCGGGAATTTGATCTTGGTCTCCCACATGGGTGGCAGGAGACCAAGCACTTGGGCCAGCTTCTGCTTTCCCAGGCACATTGGCAGGGAGCTGGATCCGAGCGGAGCAGCCAGGACTCGTGCTCCTGTGGGACGCTGGTGTCGCAGGTGGTGACAACCCACCGCGCCACAACACTGGCCCCTGGAGTGTTGACGTTTTATGAAATCAAGTTTGCAGCCTGATCTCTGACCGTTTCTGAATTTTTTGTTCTGGTACATAGAAGGGCCTTTGCTGTACGACATTACCGACAAACAAGTCTTCTGGGACTGGCGCTGTGGTGCAGTGGGTTAAGCTGCCACTTGTCATGCTGGCATCCCATTTTGGGGTGCTGGTTCCAATCCTGACTGCTCTGCTTCCTGCTGATGTGCCTGGGAAGACAGTAGAAGATGGCTCAAGTAGAAGATGATCACACATGCGGGGACCAGGATGTAGTTCCTAGCTCCTGCCTTCAGCCTGGCCCAGACCTAGCTGTTGTGGCCCTCTGGGGAGTGAACCAATGAATGGAAGATCTCTTTCTCTTCTCCCCTCTCTGTCACTCTGCCTTTCAAATAAACACACCTTTAAAAAAAAAGGAAGTCCTGTACAGGGACTGCTGCTGTCTGTTGCTTCACTTCCCGGATGACCTCAGTGCCTAGGGCTGGGCCAAGCTGAAGTCAGGAGTGTGGAACTCAATCCACGTGTGTGGTGGGGATCCAGTTACTTCGGCCATAACTGCTGCCTCCCAGCGTGCTCATTATCAGGAACCTAAAATTGGAAGTGGAGCCAGGATTTGAACCCAGGCACTCTGTTATGGGATGTGGGCATCCCAAGCAGTGTCTTCACTGCTGTGCCAAATGCCTGCCCCCGTTTTTGGGTTTTCAGTTATAATTATCTTGGTTATAATTATCGAGGCTCCTTTTAAGAATTGGTGTTTCGGGGGCACTTGCTAAGAGCTACGTGTGCACCCTTTGGAGCCGTGTGGCATGGGAGCTGTGACAGGCCAGGACGCGGCTGCCAGGAGTGCCAGGGAGCAGTGGTGAAAGAGCCAGTGTGATTTTATTTTCTATATGACCTCTTAGTTCCAGCATCATTTTATGGAACAATTCATCTGACAGAGGGAGAGACAGAGAGAGACAAGAGATCTTTATCTGCTGGCTTACTCCCTCAATGTTCACCACAGCTGTGGCTGGGCCAGGCTGAAGCCAGGAGCCAGGAACTCCGTCCAGGTCTCACGTGGGTAGCAGGGACCCAAGTACTTGGGCCATGTTCCGCTGCCTCCTAGGGGTGCGAGCAGGAGGCTGATGGACGTGCAGAGTAGCTAGCTGGGGCTCAGACCAGTGCCGCGACGCGGGCACAGTGTAATCTGTCACATCACAATGCCCACACCTAAATACCTGAAACGTAGTAGCAAAGACATTTCCTCCATGTTGTCATAACTTCTTGGAAACCATAGTTTTTTTGAAAATTTAATATGTTTAGCTGTTTTAAGGGTGTAGTTCAGTGGCAGTAGTTACACTGGACTGTATTATTCAACCATCACTAATACCCATTTCCAACACCTGTCGTCTAAACTGTACCCCTGCACCTGTGCAGCAGCAACGCTCATCTCCCCTCGGCCCTCAGCTCCTGCTGACTTGGCACTTTCTGTTTTGAGGAATGTGTGTGTTCCAGATAATCCATAGGAGCACAGTGTTTGTCCTTTTGTGTCTGGCTTATTTCAGTAAACACAGTGCTTTTTTTGTTTGAGAGGTAGAGTTACAGACAATGAGAGAGACAGAGAGAAAGGTTTTCCACCTGCTGGTTCACTCCCTGGAGCTGAGCCGAAGTCAGGAACCAGGAACCTCTTCCAGGTCTCCCATGCAGGGAGACTAACTGGTGTCCATATGGGATGCCAGCGCTGCAGGCAGAGGATTAACCCACTGTGCCACAGTGCTGGCCCAGAACAGTGCTTTTAAGATTCATGCTTGGGGCTGGCACTGTGGCATAGTGGGTAAAGCCGATATGGATGCCAGTTTGAGTCCCGGCTACTCCACTTCCGACCCAGCTCTCTGCTGTGGCCTGGGAAAGCAGTAGAAGATGGCCCAAGTGCTTGAGGTCCTGCATCTGCGTGGGAGACCTGGAAGAAGCTCCTGGCTCCTGGCTTCGGATCGGCACAGTTCTGGCCCTTGTAGCCATCTGGGGAATGAAGGAGCAGATGGAAGACCTCTCTCTGCCTCTTCCTCTCTGTAACTCTGCCTTTTAAATAATAAAGATAAATCTTTTTTTTTTTTTTTAAGAAAAGATTCATGCTCACTGCTTTTGATGGCTGAAGCCTGTTCTGTTGTGTGGGTAGACTGTTTTGGAAACAGTGGTTTTCGTGGCCCCACAGTCCCCTGGAGAGATCCTGCTTTCTTAGCCACTGTCGTCTTTTTGCCCTCACTCAGGTCAGCCACGTAGCAGGTATGCTGTTAACCACACCGGGGACCACGTTGATGACCAGGACGGCGACTCCAGGTAAGGACTCTGTGTGCCCAGGCCTCAGCAGAGCCCTCCTCTCCTGTGGAGGACGCTTCCTTCTCTGAGAAACCTGCTCACCGAGCGCTCTGAGGCAGTGCGGAGCGGGGCACCGCAGTGCCGTTTCTGTTCCAGCTGTGGGCTGTGAGGCTGTGAGCAGGTCGGGGGTGGAGCGGGACACTGAGCTCCTGGGAGAGGAAAGCAGACCCTGCGCTGTCTTCAGCTGAGTGCCGGGCGCCCCGTGCAGAGCTCAGGTATGGCACAGCCTGCCCAGGCCTGCCCGGTTGCCAGGCTCATGCGCTGTCTTCAGCTGAGTGCCGGGCGCCCCGTGCAGAGCTCAGGTATGGCACAGCCTGCCCAGACCTGCCCGGTTGCCAGGCTCATGCGCTGTCTTCAGCTGAGTGCCGGGTGCCCTGTGCAGAGCTCAGGTATGGCACAGCCTGCCCAGGCCTGCCCGGTTGCCAGGCTCAGGTGGTAGTAGGGGCAGTAGGCTGAGGGCTCTTTCGACACAGAGGATACTGCCCTGCTCTCCCTGGGAGGTGCTGTCAAGCCAGAAACCTCGGAAAAGGCCACTTAGCTCCTGGGTTCATTTTATAGCCTAGTGGATGATGACGTAGGCTTAGATGAAGGAGGGAAGAGTGTAAGTTACCTGCTCTGGGTTCCTCTAAACACAGAAAGGGCCTCCTGAGGTAAGGGACGTGGCCTCCGCCATCCAGGGAGAACGCACACTGGGCCTGTGCTGAACACGTGCCTTCCCTCCAGTTCTCGGACAAGGCACCACCCGCCATAGCTGTTTGCAGTTCGAGGAGCTGTGAGGTTTTTATCTTGTGTAAGGATGCTGGCCACTCTAGCATGACCAGTGACTCTCCAAGGGGAGTGGCCTATGGAGGAAGCCCAGCAGGTGGGGGTGGCTGAAGGCAGGTGTTGCTGGATTCCCAGAGGATAGTCTTCTTGACAGAAGGGCTTGTGGGGGTTTAGTATTTTGGGGCGAGAGGGCTTGGAACAGAAGCTTTTGTCCCTGTACACTGGACAGCTGTGTCTTGTCCACACAGAGCAGGGCTGTTCCTGCCCCACACCTCATTCTCCTTCCGCCAGGCGTCTCTAGACGTGAGGCTGGGCTGCTGCACTCAGAGAGAGCCCTCAGAACAGCAAGGCCAGGACACTTCATTCCTGCAGCTCCACTTCAGACGGTGGAGCGACCGTGGGGTGTGCTCTAGGCAGGTGATCATCACTCGCTGCAGTGCAGAGAGAACAGTGGGTGGAGAGTTGTTCTCCTGTGGGCTAAGAAGCGCTTCATTTGACAGTTGAACGCGTCACAGCATGCGTTGATCCGATCCCCGACCCGAGTCTGCTGGACCCTTGGGCCCAGTTTCCTTGATGCTTTTGTCAGACCTTGTTCTGCATTGCTCAGAGCGTATTCCTGGAGCGGTGCTTTGAACGTGGTGTGTTTGCTGATTGTCTTGGTACTTTTATTTTAAGAACCAGCAGAATGGTCCTTGTCAGTTTGCCAGATTTAGCAATGTTAATGGGCTACACAGTAGCATCTGAGTGGTGAGGCCTTAGAGAAGTGAGGACACAGCTGCCGGTGTTGTAACCACTGGCCCGTGTGGCCATTTATATATGGAACATACCATCGGCTGTCTTTACAAATGGCAGCCATGAAATCCTCTTTAAGTCTCTGTGACCTTTTGTGGATTGACTTTCTTTAGAAGGGCCCAGGAAGTCCTAGAAAATTGAGAACTCCTTTTCATTTCTTTTTAAAAATTAGTTTATTAATTATTTTAAAATTTATTTGAAAGGCAGAAAAAGAGAGATCTTTCATCCACTGATTCATTCCCCAGATGCTGGAGAAACAGCTGGACCTGGGCCAGGCTGAAGCCAGGAGCCGAGAGCTCACTCTGTGTCTCCCACGTGGTAGCAGGGACCCAGTCACTGAGCCATCCCCTGCTGTCTCCCGGGCACACATTAGCAGGAAGCTGGAATCAGAAGGGAAGCCAGATTTGAACTCAGACACTCTTGGTAAGGGATGTGAGCATCCTAACTGCTGCACCAAATGTCTGCCCCTCGAACTGGACGTTTAATTGGAAAAATAACAAATAAAGTTAAAAAATGGCCAGTTGCACTGGCCAGATTTCAGGTGCTAGGGGCCATGTTGGACTGGAAGCTGCTGTGTGAATGGTGCAGATCTGTGACACTCCTGCTGCAGAAGTTCTGTGTATGCTGGCTTAGAGAGCAGGCCAGCCTGTTGTTGTTTTAAGATTTATTTATTTATTTATTTGAAAGTCAGAGTTACACAGAGAGAGAGAGGCAGAGAGAGACAGAGAGAGAGGTCTTCCACCTGCTGGTTCACTCCCCAACTGGCCGCAACGGCCAGAGCTGCGCCAATCCGAAGCCAGGAGCCAGGAGCTTCTTCCAGGTCTCCCACGTGGGTGCAGGGGCCCAAGGACTTGGGCCATCTTCTACTGCTTTCCCAAGCCACAGCAGAGAGCTGGATTGGAAGAGGAGCAGCCGGGACTAGAACCAGCGCCTATATGGAATGCCAGCACTGCAGGCCAGGGCATTAACCCGCTGCACCACAGTGCCGGCCCCAGTAGGCCAGTTTTTTAAGGTGTATCATCAAGATGTAATTCATAGAAAGTAGAAGTTATTTTTTACATATAAAAAATTCAGTAAGGAGTAAAGAAAATGGGTATTGTTCATTGTTTCTAGGACTTGAAATTTGAGATCAGATAAGTTGTGTTGGTTAGGGTGAGGGGATGGGTGCTGTGTTTCAGTGTGTCTCGTGTTCCTCACACCCGTAGGGGCCAAGGTCAGTGAGGGGTCTGAGAAGAAAGCAGGGCCCCTCCCATCCCAGTGTGGCCAGCCATCTTGCTGCCCCTCTGCAAGACTGCCAGCAGCCCTCTGGCCTCTACTTTAAGAGAAGCAGGGAGTTAGAAACCTGGGGAAGAGTTGATTTCTTTTAGTACCAAAATGCCCAGAAATCAGTTTTCCTTAGATACCGCCTGGAAGACCTTCCCAGAGCTGGGCTCAGGTTCTCTTCACCCTTCCCCTCTGGAGGGCCGTTGTGGAGGCACTGCTGCCCTCTAGGCTGGGCTGCTTTTCTCCCGGTAGTGGGTCCAGCTTGCAGATGGGGGAGGCGCTGGCCGGATGGAGTCTGTCTAGGCAAGCCCAAGCCCTCTGCAGCTCACAGCACTCAGTTCTGTCACCAAGTGCACACGGGGCTCTGCTTCTGCAGGCCTTGCCTTAGCACGTGCCTGGAGCCGTAGGCCCTCCTTCCTGTGGTGAGGTCGACGTGTGAGAAAGTGGGCGGTGGCTGTGTCCCCACGCTGCAGGGCAGCGCCCTGGGCAGGTGCAGACCCGTGGCACCAGGCTTGACGCCTGCTCTGCATCCCACAGTGTGTGCTCCTTAGGTGAGCCTCGGTCTCAGATCCTCCGTGGGTGCCTGCGGATGGCAGGTTACCTCCCGCCCCTCGCAGACCTGGGTGCTGTGGGAGCATCCGTGTCTCAGTGGTGAGCGCTGACTGCCCTGGCCCTCTCAGGGCAGCCGCAGGTCCTTCCAGCACCCCTACCAGGAGATGGGACGTTGCAGGCACTCAGAAGCCCTGCGGTGTGCTTGCTGTTGTCCTCTGGAGGTGCAGGGCTTGCACTGTGTTGTGTGGTTGTAGGAGACAAGGCTCAGAGGGAGCCTCGTTTTGGATTCTGGCTTTCTTGGCTGTTTTGGGAAAGTCCATGCAACTTCTTATTTTTATTTGTATTTTTTTAAATTTTAATTAAATTAAATTAAATTTAATTTTTTTGACAGGCAGAGTGGACAGTGAGAGAGAGAGAGACAGAGAGAAAGGTCTTCCTTTGCCGTTGGTTCACCCTCCAATGGCCGCCGCGGCCGGCACGCTGGGGCCAGCGCACTGTGCTGATCCGAAGCCAGGAGCCAGGTGCTTCTCCTGGTCTCCCATGGGGTGCAGGGCCCAAGAACTTGGGCCATCCTCCACTGCACTCCCTGGCCACAGCAGAGGGCTGGCCTGGAAGAGGGGCAACTGGGACAGAATCCGGCGCCCTGACCGGGACTAGAACCCGGTGTGCCGGCGCCGCAAGGTGGAAGATTAGCCTAGTGAGCTGCGGCGCCGGCCCATGCAACTTCTTGACCCTTTAACTTGAGGATATTTCAGGAGGTTCACAGAAAAATGCGATTAAAATGTAAGTTTATTTGGTACAAAAAAATTGGAAATTCATGCGTGGATTTTTCATAATTTGCATTTTCCATGAACTTTTGAAGACTGCTTATGTTAGACTCATGGAAGCTGAGAGGCTGAAGTTTAGGAGCGGGTTCTTGGTTGTGGATTTTGCCTGGATCAGGCAGTGTGTGTTTCTCAGCGAGCACTGTGGGAGCAGCTGGCCGGCAGGAGGCTCCATGGATGAGCACATGGTCACAGCACATGGTCTCACTGCTGGGTTCAGATCTCCTCTTTGTTCCCTCGACACTTGGAAAGCAGCATGTCCCAGCATGAAAGTCTCTGTCGGGGAACACACATTCTTAGTGGACACGAATACCTGTGGGTCCACCAGGGCTGCTCACTGCAGAGGCCAGGCCCAGGGCGGCACTGGGGCTGATGATAGCCAGATGCCTCTGCCTGCGGGGCGTGTCTGATGCTGAGCAGATGGTTCCAGCTGTGCAGATGAGAGCCGTGTGCTTGTGCAGATAGCGCCCTGTGTGCCGGCGCTCAGCTAGTCCAGCGTGCTGCCTTTGGAGTAGGGCTGCAGCGTTGCAGCGTTGCACTTGCTTCCAGAGAGACTCACATTCCCACCCAACCTGTTTTTTTAAAAAGTTTATTTTTAAAAAGACATAGCAACAGAAAGTGCGCAAGAGAGTGCTTCCATCTGTTGGGTCTCTCCTCAAATGCCCGAAACAGTTGGGGCCGGGCCAGGCCAAGGCCAGGAGCCTGGAACTCCATCCAGGTCTCCAGTGTGCGTGTCAGGGAGCGAGTATTTGAGCCCTCACTGCTGCCTCCCAGGGCGCACATGAGCGAGAAGCTGGATCCCAGGCCCTCTGATAGCAGCATCCCAGACAGAAGTCTAGTCTGTTGTCCGCCACAGCCATCCCCAGCCCACTCTTATGTGTGGGAACTTAAGCTTTGGTAAGAAAACCTCGTGGTAAGCATTCGAGGTGGGTAAGGTTCTTGTTGGCTAAGCTGGCCAGCAGCTGAAGCTTCATGATGGCATTTCTGCTTGACGTTACTATTTTTTTTTTTTAAGATTTATTTTATTTATTTTACTTGAAAGTCGCAGTTACACAGAGAGAGAAGGAGAGGCCGAGAGAGAGAGACAGACAGAGAGGGGTCTTCCATCCGCTGGTTCACTCCCCAGATGGCCGGAACGGTCAGAGCTGTGCCGATCTGAAGCCAGGGTCTCCCATGTGGGTGCAGAGGCCCAAGGACCTGGGCCGTCTTCTACTGCTTTCCCAGGCCACAGCAGAAAGCTGGATGGGAAGTGGAGCAGCTGGGTCTTGAACCGGCACCCATATGGGATGCCTGCACTGCAGGCGGTGGCTTTACCCGCTACGCCACAGTGCTGCCCCTGATGTTACTACTGTTTTTATAAAACAGCATCGTAACATTTCATGGTGCTTATTTGCCTGGTCCTGATGGTTCTGCTCCCGTTTCTGCCAGCCATATCTTCCAGCTGGTGAGCATGGTTGCCTGGGACCAGGGAGACTCTAGGACCAAGTGTGTCACACAGACCACCGGCTCTCCCTGGTGGGTACTGGCTTTCCTGTGAGGGCGGAGGGGTTTCTCATCGCCCTGGCCCACCCCGCTGTGGTTCTTGCTCCTTGTCTCCATTTCTCATGGGACTTAGTGGGACCGTCCCCAAGGGTTGGGCATTAGTGTGATGCCACTGGGCATGCCTCGTAAGAGCAGAAGTGTTCCCACGGAGCTGATGGGGTGGCTGTGCTGGAGCTCGTGTTGGGGAGGCCAGGCTCCTAACACTGTCTGGGAGCACCCAGCATCGAGGCTGGGGCAGGGGACACAGTCGAGCTCCCTCCTGGGCTGTCCTCCCACCCCCATTTTTGGCCAAGCCGTGCTCCGGAACAAGCATCTTGACAGGAATAGAGGACTTGGCCCATGCTGGCTGGGCTGCTCCACTTTGCTAAATGTATTTTTCCTACATTTCGTAGTTATCCCAGGAATCTTTAGTTTTCATGACAGTTGTCTTACTGTGTGTTACATACATTTATCAGGCCATTAACGATCAAAATAAAGGGAAAGGATTTTTTTCAGTTTTAGAAGCAACAAGCAGATGTTGTCACCTCATGTTATAATTGTGACTGCACGTAATATCAGCAGATGCGTTATTTAAAGAATGAAGCCACTGGTGCATTCTCCACCCCAGGTGTGTGACACGGAGCTGTGCCGCGCTCTACTACGCCACACACAGCTCTGCCGGCTCGTGCAGCTGCCCTAGGGAGGAACGCTGTGGCCCTTGCAATGACAGCTTGGGGCTGGAGTGTGTGTGCGTGGGAACTGGACTGCCTCTGCTCACCCCTGAGGGTCCCTGGCCTGGAGCCGGACCTGAGGCACGTTGTGGTTCTTCATGACACGGTGGCCTCCAGTGGGGAGCTTTGGCGGTCCCAGGAGGAAGGACACTCTCTGGAGTAGTAGAGGTCATTTTCTGTCTGCTTTCCCTGCCAGGGGTGGGGAGCGGAGGCTGTTTGTCCAGATGAGATGCGAGGGCCCTGGGTTATCTGTTGGGGCAGACGTGTTCCTAGGGGCTTTGATAGCCGAAGCCGCCTCTGGTCTCTGAGTCCTCAGATTCCAGGACAGGGTGAGACACAGAGTTCTTGAGGGTGGCGTTTGGTCCTTGAGCCTCCCTGTCTGGTGTCGTCATCCCGGAGAGCAGTATTCCAGGGAAGGAGGTCTGAAGCAGGTGGCCAGGATGCCGCTTCTGAGGGTGTCTCAGTTTCAGAAGGCCTGACCGCCACTGTGGCCATGTGAGACAAGACGGCCCCTTCTCACCAGCCCTCCTGCGTCTGGTTTGTGTGGAGGTCCATCGTGACCTGTTCTGGAGGAAACCAGGACTTGGCAGTCTTTGGCCCCCCACTGGTCCGGGGGAGACCTGGGAAGAACCCACAGCTGCTGGTCTTTGTTGGGTGCCAGTGTTGGTTGGCCATGGTGAGATTTGCTGCAGACTGACTTCAGTCACTCCAGTCCCAGCCCTGCCTTGTGTAAGGTTGCCAGGAGGGCTGGCTCCCTTCCCAGGCCTTCATCCCGGTCGCTTGCTGATATGGAGTCGGGTTACGGCTGCTTCGCCAAGCAGACATTGCTTTTCATCATCAATGAAGGTGTTAGGAGGTCAGTCTCCCCCAGCCCCCATGAGAGGACGGCCAGGAAGGAAGTGTGATCAGGCACACGCACTGCAGGGGCCTGGGCTGTGGCCTGTGGCCCGCCCCGAGACAGCGTACGGCAGGAATGACTTTCCTGGTGGCTGGAAGGACGGGGTTCCTCTTTCCTAGCTTGAGCAGACACGCGCTTCCATGTTTCTGGAGGAGAGGCCCTCGGAGCCCTGGGCCCTGAGGTGGGAGCCAGCACTGCCCAGAGCGCTCTCCTCCCTGCAGGCTCTCTCCCTTGCCCAGACGGGTTCCGACGTCTCAGATGCCACACCCTGCCCTCCCCACGCCTCTGTGGCAGCCACTCCTGTGAGTCCCTAGGCAATAGTTGGAACCACGGTGGTTCTGCACGCCGTAGACAGTTTCCAGCCCACTCAGCGCATTCAGGACCAGGTGCTGTGCCGCACGCATTGCTCAGTGCGGTGCCCTTGCCCCTTCAGTACCCTGGGCTGGCGGCAGGGTCTGGGGCCGAGGGGTACCGCGCACACCTGACGCAGCCGGGGAGCCCCTCTCTGGGGCACTGCCAGCTCCAGAGGGTCCTCCTTGCAAAAGCAAACTGCGCTGTTGCTTGCATTTCATGGCACCTGGGCCGGTTGACAGCTGGTGCTGTCTGCTTCCCGTGCTTCACCAGGATTCTGACGATTTCCCGTCCTTCGCCGCGCGGAGTCCTTGTGGGGGGACTGGTGGGAACCGGGCCAGCAGTGGAGGCTGAGCAGCTTGGCGGCGGCTGCTCACGCAGGCCCTCGCCCATGCCGTGGGCCCTGGTGATGTGCTACTTGGTAACTTATTTCTGTTCTACCTTTTTTTAATTTTAAGGTTTTCAGATGTTATTCTGGCAACAATTTTGGCAACCAAGTCTGAAATGTGTGGCCAAAAATTTGAGCTGAAGATCGATAATGTGCGGTTTGTTGGGCACCCAACGTTACTGCAACATGCTCTGGGGCAGGTATGGCCCTTCCTGGGTGGGCAGCGTGGCCCTTCCTGGGTGGGCAGCGTGGCCCTTCCTGGGTGGGCAGCGTGGTCCTTCCTGGGTGGGAGGCCTGGCCCCTTCCTGGGTGGGCAGCGTGGTCCTTCCTGGGTGGGAGGCCTGGCCCCTTCCTGGGTGGGCAGCATGGCCCTTCCTGGGTGGGCAGCGTGGTCCTTCCTGGGTGGGCAGCGTGGCCCTTCCTGGGTGGGCAGCATGGTCCTTCCTGGGTGGGCAGCGTGGTCCTTCCTGGGTGGGCAGCGTGGCGCTTCCTGGGTGGGAGGCCTGGCCCCTTCCTGGGTGGGCAGCATGGCCTCTTCCTGGGTGGGCAGCGTGGCCCTTCCTGGGTGGGCAGCGTGGCCCTTCCTGGGTGGGCAGGCTGGTTCGTTCTAGCTGTGTGGCTGGTGCTGGCTCTGCTAAGGCAGCAGTGGCAGCAGGCGTTTGCTGTGAGCTGTGTGTCTTCACAGGCCCTCGGGTGCTCCGTGTGCTTCAGCTCCTGCCCTGGCCTTAGCTGTTGCATCCCGGGTCTCCTGACTGTGCCTTCCCCTTTACGCGCAAGACGTGTATGTTTCTAGAGAGGCCCAGAGCGTGACCAGCCAGCCTCTGTCAAACCAGAACTTTGTTTTTGTTCTTAAAGATATATTTATCTATTTGAAATCCAGAGTTAGAGTCAGAGAAAGGTCTTCCAAGCACTGATTCACTCCCAAGATAGCTACAATAGCCAGGGCTGAGCTGGGCTGAAGCCAGGAACCAGCAGCTTTTCCTGGGTCTCCCACATAAAACCTGAACTTCTCTTTCTTGTTTTTAATTAAATATTTTTAAAAAAATTTATTTGAAAGAATTAGAAGGCCGGCGCCGCGGCTCACTAGGCTAATCCTCCGCCTGCGGCACCGGCACACCGGATTCTAGTCCCGGTCGGGGCGCCGGATTCTGTCCCGGTTGCCCCTCTTCCAGGCCAGCTCTCTGCTGTGGCCCGGGAAGGCAGTGGAGGATGGCCCAAGTGCTTGGGCCCTGCACCCCATGGGAGACCAGGAGAAGCACCTGGCTCCTGCCATCGGATCAAAAGGAAGATCTTTCTCTCTGTCTCTCTCACTATCCACTCTGCCTGTCAAAAAAAAAAAAAAAAAAAAAAAGAGAGAGAGAGGTAGAGATAGAGAAAGACAGGTCTTCCATCTGCTGGTTGGCTCCCCAGATAGCTGCAACAGGTGGAGCTGAGCTGATCTGAAGCCAGGAGCCAGGAGTTTCTTTCAGGTCTCCCTCATGGGTGCCGGAGCCCAAGCACTTCAGCCATCTTCCACTGGTTTTCCCAGGTGTAGGGAGCTGGATCAGAAGTGGAGCAGCTGGGACTTAAACTGGTACCCATATGGGATGCTGGCACTGCAGGCCGGGACTTTAACCCACTGCAGCCCCAAACCCACAAAATGGTGCAGATGTTTCTTCTTCCTTTGTATTAAAGGAAGCATTTATTAAATTCTATTCCACTAGCCAGTGCCAGTGTTCTAAAGAAGCACTTGGTATTGTGCTAAGCTCTTGTCTTGGTCTCTGTCTTTTTTATTATTTATTTATTCATTTGAAAACAGAGTAACAGAGATGTAGAGACAGAGAGATATTTCATCTGCTGGTTTACTCCCTAAATGGCTGCAGCGGTCTGGGCTAGGCCAGGCTGAAGCCAGGGGCCAGGAGCTTGTTCTGGGTGTCCCAGGTGGGTCTCTGATGAGCGCACTTCACAGTACCAAGCAGTGTCAGCAAGGTGGGTTGTCCTGTTGGTTTCCAAGGCAACCTGCAGCCCAGCGCCTGCTGTTGGCCTTTTGCACACAGGCATCAGCAGCGTCGCTCAGATTCCTTTAGGGAGTCCCGAAGTCGTGTGAGATGTGCTTCACAGACCTCCATGAAGAAGCCCAGGAGGAGGATGGAAGGCACCCTCTCCCTCACCGTGGGGCTCAGTCCCTGTCTGTGGGTGATGGGGGGGGCCTGGCAGCCTGCCCGGTGGAACTGGAGTGACAGGTGCGGATGGAGATCCTGCCTGGGGTGGCTGAGAGAGAGCTGGGGAAGGGACTCCAGTTCCCCCAGTGGCGATGCTTGTACTTGGCTTAGGAGAGCTCTGTAGAGCGTCCCCCACCCACCCACCACCTTCCATGCTGCTTTTGGGTGCTTCGGTGTTTGTGATGTCAGAGTGGCTCCGAGCCGAGGACTTGACTGGAGTGAGGCCAGCTGCTCCACCTCACCGGGTATCTGCCTAGGCCTCTGCTGACCCTGAGTACTGCCCTGTCTCTAGAAACTGTCCTAAATACTTGTCATCTGTGACAGAGCAGTCTGGGTGGGTGCAGGTAGACTCTGAGGACAACAGCAGGGCCGTGGGGCTGGGCCGTCTGCCGCCGTGAGCCCCCAGCCTGTTTCCTGTGGGCGTGGTCGGCTCACGTCTGCAGACCTGTCCTGCTCGGGTCACAGCTGGCTCCTCTGGAACAGGCACTGATCCCCTGGTTCCGCTCGGGGGCCTTTGCCTCTGCTCTGAGCAGCTGTTTCTGGAAGTCATGGCTCTGCGTTAATTGGAACGACCCCTCTATTACAGATCTCCAAAACAGATCCGTCTCCGAAGAGGGATGCCCCTACCATGATTCTCTTCAACGTGGTGTTTGCGCTGAGGGTGAGTGTATGAATGGTTGGGCTCAGGGTGCAGGGTCAGGGAGGCTCCGCTCCCACAGCTGTGCTGTTTAGTCAGAGCTCACACCATGGGCAGGCAGAACCCACCTGGTTGTTCCCCTTTGTTTTGGTAAAATGAGGGTATTGACCATGTTCAAGTGCGTAGTGAGTGACCGATGCCACTCCATTCACAGTATCCATCACCACCCCCTCCCTCATTGTCTGTCACTCTTGATCATTCATCACCACCGTCCAGATCCAGAACACTCTCACTACCGTGGAAGGAACCCCTGAACCCATCAACAGCTGTTCCCTGGTCTCCCCTCTGGAGAGCACCAGTGCCTTCTGTCCTTGTGGGTTTGCTGTGTGTGTTTTAGTAGGTGTGATCACGTGGTACTGGCCTTTGGTGTGTGGCTCCTTCGCCTGGCAGGCTGCCGAGGACCGTCCCTGTGGTCGCTTGTGTCAGCGCTGTGTCCCTTCTGCGGCCCAGTCACTCATTCATCTGTCGGTGGACGTTTGAGCTGCTAGGAACGGTGCTGCCGTGGGCCCGTGCGTGCTGCTAGGAACGGTGCTGCCGCGGGCCCGTGCGTGCTGCAAGTTTTTGTGTGCACACGCATCTTCGTTTCTCTCAGATGTGTGCCTAGAAGGGAAATTCTGGGTCTTGTGGTAACTGTGTTTATCCTTTTGAGGAACTGCTGACTGTATGCATTGTTTTTATTCTCATCTGCAGTGTGTGAGGGTTCCGATTGTCCACATCCTCATCAACACCTTGTTGTATTCCATTTGTTTTCTTTTTTAAAGATTTTGGTTGAGAGGTAGAGTTGCAGACAGTGAGGGGGGAGACTGAGAGAAGGATCTTCCACCAGGCCTGCTCCCAAGCTGTTACTTCTCGAGGCAGTTCTCAGCTCCGCCTAAGGTTGTTTCCACCTCTCACAGAAAACGTGTTTTCCTTAAACCTGACCTGTCACAATGTGTGTGATCCAGATGAACTGGAAATGTACGCCTGGGTAAAGACTGGCTTGTGTTTGCAAGGACTGAAATACTAAGAAATTTAATTCCCATGACCGTTAGATAATGGAGCCCTCTGGAATACCCACTCTGTATGCGCCAGAGCGTCCCGTGCTGCTTTGCGGGCACACGTGCAGACATGCAGGGAAGGGCCTGGGTCTCAGGGTCAGGTGCCGTATGTGCTTTGGAAACCTTCAGAGCAAGGGGCTCTGCCCCGTCTCCAGGTTAGGGTTCCGTTTAGAGTTATTTGGTGTGGAGACCACAGGTCTCACTGTGAATGGCTCAAAATGGAAATATGAGAGCAGAAAGCTCCTTTTAAAGGGAGCTCAGGGGCCGGCAGTGTAGTCCAGTGGGTTAAAGCCCCAGCCCGCTGCACTGGCATCCCATGTGGGTGCTGGTTCGAGTCCCGGCTGCTCCACTTCTGATCCAGCTCTCTGCTATGGCCTGGGAAGGCAGTAGAAGGTGGCCCAAGTCTTTGGGTCCTGCACCCATGAGGGAGACCTGGAGGAAGCTCCTGGCTCCTGGCTTTGTATCAGCTCAGCTCTGGCCATTGTGGTCATTTGGGGAATGGATCAGTGGAATGGAAGACTTTCTCTCTCTCTCTCTCTCTTTCTCTCTCTCTCTCTGTGTAACTCTTTCAAATAAATAAAATAAATCTTTAAAAAAAAAATAAAGGGAGCTCAATTTTAAACTTCCCACCTTGTTATTAGATAGTGATGGTGAGACCGTCCCTGTGGCCTGAGGCCCTGGGAGGAGAGCGTCACTCTGTGCTTGATACACTTCACTGTTTTCACATATCCTGTGTTTTTTACGTAATTACATAATGAAAATAAGAATAAATGAATAAGCAAGCCATGATGAATGCTGTCCACCTGTCAGCCCTGATACCCCCCGGGGGATGATGCTGAAGCAGCCACAGCCTCACCCAGGCAGGCTCTTGGCTCTGAGGAGCAGTGCTGGCAGCACAGTGTGCGCTGCCCTCAGCAGCCACAGTCCTGCTGGCAAGGAGACAGCGGCTTTTTTTTTTTTTTTTTTTTTGACTGGCAGAGTGGACAGTGAGAGAGAGAGAGAGAGAGAGAAAGGTCTTCCTTTTGCCGTTGGTTCACTCTCTAATGGCCGCTGCAGCTGGCGTGCTGCGGCCAGTGCACCACGCTGATCTGATGGCAGGAGCCAGGTGCTTCTCCTGGTCTCCCATGGGATGCAGGGCCCAAGCACTTGGGCCATCTTCCACTGCACTCCCGGGCCACAGCAGAGAGCTGGCCTGGAAGAGGGGCAACCGGGACAGAATCTGGCACCCCGACCGGGACTAGAACCTGGTGTGCCGGCGCCGCAAGGCGGAGGATTAGCCTAGTGAGCCACGGCGCCGGGCTTTTTTTTTTTTTTTTTAATTTGAGAAGAGAGAGAGGGAGAGTGCTCTAGTCAGTTGTTCACTTCCCACAGGTCTGTAATGGCCAAGGCTGGGTGAGGGCTGAAGCTTGGAGCCAGGAACTCAGTCCAAGTCTCCCACATGGGTGGCAGGAATCCAGTGATTTGAGTCAGCACTGCTTCCCAGGGTCTGTGTTAGCAGAAGCTGGAGGCAGGAGCCAGAGCTGGGAGCTGAGCCCAGGCAGTCTGGTGTGGGATGTGGGCGTCCTCGCTACCACACAGAACCCCTGACCCACACAGAGACCTCTGTGATGACGGCTGAGCTGGAGATGTGTCTGCTCTGGAAAGTGACTACCGAACATGCGAATTGTCAGCTCGCCCATTCTGCGGCCATCGCAGCTGAGAGGCGGCAAGGCCGCCCAGGGACGAGTTCCGGCACCCCTTGTGACTCACCGTAGCTCTGTTGGGAGAGTAGAAAATCTCTCCAGTTCCAGGCGAAGAAAGTGTTCACGTGCCCGGGTGAGCCTTTGGCCCCAGAGTCTGCTGTGCCCACTTCTCAGATAAGCAGGAGGGAGGCAGCACCAGAGGCTGCAATCGTCCGGACCATCTGCCCCTCTCCCCTCTCCCCTCCACCCCATGGGGTGACTCAGCACCCTCTGGGCCTCCAAAGCACTGAGTCATGCTTGGCCTGGTTATCTGCTCCCCTGAACGTCTTCACAGACCCTGTGGCTGCATGTTCCACCCTTGGCCTGGGCGATGCACTTACCTGGCCACCTGTGGCTCCTGATAGCTCCAGAGGAGCGAGGGCCTTCTCACTCCCGAGAGCCTCTGCGCCCTTCCTTGGTCTGGGCAAGATGGACGCGAAGGGAGCTGTGAGACATGGGCCTGGAGCCTGCTGGTTCTCTGGGTAGTAGGGGTCCTTTTTGCCCACAAGAGCTTCTCAGCCTTGATGGAAAGTGCTCAGTGGACAGCTGGTGCAGTGCTTCTGGGCCGTCCTGGGCTCCCTGTCCCCTTGCTCCTGTTGTCACTGGTTCTCGTGTGGCAGGCTGTGATGACCACAGACACTCGCAGGGTCTTTGCCTGGGCACTTTGAGCACTTACGTGTCTGACGTACTTCTCTGCTCAGCTGTCTCAGATGAAGACCTGTGACCTGGTTCCCGCAGCTCTGCCCTCAGCTGCGCCCTGCCTGTCTGCATGGTCCCGTGTGGTGGAAGTGCCCGTGCTCCCCTTGGGGCCCCATGGAGCCGTCTCTGGATGTGGCCCCGGTGACCATTCCCAGGAACAGTGGCACCTGGCATTCCTGCTGCTGCACTGTGAGGAGCTGGGAGCCCGGGCAGCACTGGAGAGGACTTGGCAGACGGAGTGGAGAGGTTTCCTCAGAGCTGCAGTCTTGCTCCTTTTAGCTTGTGTGTGCAGCTCTGTCCTGTGTGCATGTGTAAGTCCGTGTGCGGCCTCTCTGCTGCAGGCCAACGCTGACCCTTCGGTGATAAACTGTCTGCACAACCTGTCTCGGCGCATTGCCACGGTGCTGCAGCACGAGGAGCGCCGCTGCCAGTACCTCACTAGAGAGGCCAAGTTGATCCTGGCACTCCAGGACGAGGTGTCCGCGGTGGCCGATGGTGAGTGTTGCAGGGCATGGTGGGCGTGGGTCTGGGCTAGCTCAGGGCCTGTCTGTCCTTCCATATTGCTGGTGCAGACGTTAGTGAGGCCTCTCCACCCCAGCACAGCACAGCAGCCAGGAGCTGGCGATAGCATTAGCCTCTGGTGCCCTGGGCCCTGGAGACAGCCTCACAGCAGCTCACGGGGCAGGGGCTGCTCCCGTCCCTCTTCTGACACTGTGGAGTGAGGCTGGGAGAAGCTGATGCATCTGTGAGTTGAACTGCTGGGGTCCAGGGAGCACCCCTGTAGCACCACTATTTTTTTTTTTTTTTTTGATTGGTTGGTTGATTCCAAAGGCAGAGTTGGGGAAGGAGAGACAGAGCTCTTCCATCTGCTGTTCACTCCCCAAATGGCTGCAACGCCCTGGATTGGGCCAGGCTGAAGCCAGGAGCCAGGAGCCAGGAGCTTCTTCTGGGTCTCCCATGTAGGTGGTAGGGCCCAAGGGCTAGGGCCATCTTCCATTGCCCTCCCAGGTGCATTAGCAGGGAGCTGGATGAGAAGTAGAGCAGCCAGGACTGACCTGGCACCCCTCTGGGATGCTGGCACTGCAGGCTGAGGCTTAGCCTGATGCAGCACAGCTCTGACCAGGCTCTGCTTCATCGGGTAGAGTCGCCAAGGTTGTTTCCTAGCTGGAACATTCTCTCTCCCCATGTGCTGCTGTGGGGGCCCCTTCCCCTAGGCCAGGCCCTGGTCCTGCTGGTGAGTTTCCCTGGGGTAAGTGGACCTGGGTGGACCCAGCTGGAGGTGAGAAGCCTTGATTCTTATCATTCAGCTAAGCCCTAACAGAGTTACCAACTAACCAGTTACTAAAATTAACCTTCGCATGTAGATGGCTGTGATGTTTGTCCTGAGTAAACATTTTAAAACGTGGAGGGATACCTGTAAGAAGCTCTGTACCTCGTTTTCCCAGTTAGCACCTCTATCCCAGATGAGAGAACTGGGAACAGCCTGAAAGTCTGGCCTGCCCCTTATAGCCGCACACCAAGCAGCAGTTGTCACGCACGAGTTAATAACACGGAAACTCCTCTGCTTGACGCAGATGTATTATCAGTGAAGTCTTTATATTTGACAGTTACCTATCAAAATTTACAATATATTTCTGTTTTGACCAAGTATGTGCTAATATGACTACAATCCAGAAGTTTATTTTTATTTATTTATTTGAAAAGTAGAGAGAGATTTCCCTTCCTCTTGTTTGCTCCCCAAATGCCCACAACAGGCACAGTCAGGTCAGGCCAAAGCCAGGAGCCAGACCCCGACCTGGGTCTCCTGTGTGAGTAGCAGGGAGCCCTGATATTTGAGCTGCCATCTGCTCCCTCCAGGGTGTACGTTAACAGGAAGCTGGACCCAATGTGACTTCAGGCACTCTGGTATGGAGTACAGTGTCTTAACCACTGTGCCAAATGCCTGTCTCCTAAGTCTCATTTTTTTTTTTAAGATCTATTTATTTATTTGAAAGAGTTACAGAGAGGGAGGGAGGAAAGATGGGGAGGGAGGGAGGAAAGGTGGGGGAGGAGGGAGGGAGGGAGCGTGCGAGGGAGGGAAGAGAGAGAATCCATGTGCTGGTTCACTCCCCAGATGACCACAATGGCCAGGGCTGGGCCAAGCAGGAGCCAGGAGTTTCTTCCAGGTCGGGAACAGGGGCCCAAGTACCTGGGCCAGTCTCTGCGTCTTTCCCAGGCCATTAATAGCGAGTTGGATGGGAAATGGAGCAGCTGGGATGTGAGCCAGCACCCATATGCGATTCCAGCATCACAGGTGGTGGCTCTGTCTACTACACCACAATGCCAGCTCCCTGTGTCTATTTTTTTTTTTTTTTTTTTTTTGACAGGCAGAGTGGACAGTGAGAGAGAGAGACAGAGAGAAAGGTCTTCCTTTTGCCGTTGGTTCACCCTCCAATGGCCGCCATGGCCGGAGCACTGCGGCCAGCGCACTGCACTGATCCGAAGGCAGGAGCCAGATGCTTCTCCTGGTCTCCCATGGGGTGCAGGGCCCAAGAACTTGGGCCATCCTCCACTGCACTCCCTGGCCATAGCAGAGAGCTGGCCTGGAAGAGGAGCAACCGGGACAGAATCCGGCGCCCCAACTGGGACTAGAACCCGGTGTGCTGGTGCTGCAAGGCGGAGGATTAGCCTAGTGAGCCGCAGCATCGGCCCCTGTGTCATTTTTAAAAGTTTGTTTCCATCTACTTGAAAGCCAGAGTGACATAAAGAGAGAGAAATCTTCATCCACTGATTTCACTCCTTAAATGGCCACAACAGCCAGGTCTGGGACAAGCCGAAGCCAGGACAGAATTCCATCTAGGTCTTCTGTGAGTGGCAGAGGCCCTAACACTGGAGCCGTTATCTGCCGCCCCCAGGAGGGACTAGCTCGAAGCAGAATGAGAAGCACAGGGCAGCCAGGATTCACACCAGCCCTCTGGTAATGTGACATGGACGTCCCAAGCTGCCGCTTAGCCCGCTGGCCGCAGCACCCACCAGTCAGAACAGCTGTTATTTAGGTGGAGACGGGGAGTTGGCTGATGTTCCTCCGAAGGCCGACTTGCTGTGACGATGCCCCCATGCCAGCCTGTCTGAGAGCCCTGAGTCCTGTGTTGTGGTTCTTGCAGCCAGTGAAGGGCCCCAGTCCCCGTTCCATCACATCCTGCCCAAGTGCAAGCTGGCCCGGGACCTCAAGGAGGCTTACGACAGGTAGGTCGGGGCATGGGCAGCCTTTCTGGGCCTCACAGATGGGGCGCTCTGTCTCCTGCTGCCGGTGCTGGCGCTCTGCTGGTACTGGGGAGAGGGAGGGTGCATAGGGGCAGCTCTGTGGCCACTCTTGACAGGAGTGACCTTGATGGCTGCTTTTACAATGCCAGCTCCTTAGCCGGTGACGTGCGCTCAGCTAGGACAGTCCCCTCCATGGTCTTCTGAGAACAGAAAGCGCCTGAAGTCAGGTATGGCGTCTGGAGGAGTCAGTTGTCAACTGGGGAGGGACGTTTTATCGAGTGTGACGCAGTGCCAGGTTGTGGGCCCACCTTCCTCAGGGGAGTGCCCTCCTCCTCACGTCACCACTGAGGGAACTGCGACCGGCTGCGACCGGCTGCGACTGGCTGCGGCCGGCTGTTCCTCGTGCTTGGGGAGCTGAGGTCCCAGACACCGTGTGTGAGGGCAGGCAGCAGGCGCTGGGATGCTACGGAAAGCACCCAGTTGATGGGTTGTGTTGGTGGCTCTGGTAAGTGTGGGCAAGCAAGGAGGTCTGTTGCTTCTTAAAGGAGTCCTGGTGCCCAGTGCCAGCTGTGGATCTTCCCTGGCCGTGAAGCTGCAGCCGGGATGCACTCAGCTGACTGCACCCCTCCCTGGCAGCTTTGCCTGCCCGTCACTTACCTCTGAGAATGGGCACATTGCTGGCAGCTGCACATCTGGGGCAGGCCTTTAACTTGGCACAGGTGTGCCACGATGCCGCGCCCCTGTGACCTGGGGCCTCCGTCTTCTGCCCTCTCTGCTTCCTGCACGGTCCTGCCTTCCCTGTGCCATGCATTCAGCTCAGTGCCTCTTCCCAGGCCTTCCTGGGGGCTTCACTCCTAAACCTGGGGGCTCTCCACTCCCCGCTCGAGGTGGGTCTGAGCCGAGAGCTGAGGCTGGGGAGCTCCAGGGTCCACGTACGCAGGGAGTGAGCAGTGACCATTTTGAGTGATTTCACCACCGGTGCTTGTTGGTTAGGGACGTGAGAGACTTGGGAGAGTGTGAAGAACAGAAGCGTCTGCAGCGAGAATCACGGTTAGCGTTTGGTGACTCTTCCATTCTTCTGACTTTCCCTTGGAAAGGTCACATGTTTGAAAATCACGTCCACTGTCCTTGGTGCAGCCCGTGCAGGTTCCACCAAGGCAGCCCTGTGCCAGCTGTCCCCCTTTACGGTGGGCACTCACTGCCTGTGCCAGGTTGCACCTGGTCGGTGAGGACTTCACCTTTCTCCTCCTGGCTGCGTCACTATCCCATCCCCGAGGCACTTAGCTGATGGCGGTGTGCTTTGTCCTGTGGTCTTGTATGTGCCTGTGTCTCTGTTGGGGCACTGGCAGAGCTCCCTCTCAGGGCTGTGTCTGGCTGTGCTCCCACCGGCAGCTTGTGGTGCCCGTCCCCCTGCTCTGCCCACACAGAGTCTTAGGGAACAAGGGCTATGCCGCCCATATTTTGTCTTCTGGGTGCTGTCTGCTCAGATCCTTGTTTGATTTTTCTGTCGGGAAGTTCAGGATGGAGCTTCGTCGTGATGCAGTGGCCAGTGTTGCGTCTGCCTTGCTGCCTGCAGGTGTCTCCCCTGGTAGAGCGGTGCTCTGGTTTCTCACACCACCTGCTCTAGAGAACTCCGTCCGGGCCCAGACGGGACCTTTGTGGTTTTGCCACTCACGTCATCACCGTGGTGTTTTCTGTGGGAGGAGAATGACGGCACTCTGCTGTCAGAAATCTGTCCCTTGGAAATTGTTGTCTTGTTCTCAGTGGGAACCTGCAGGCCTCCACTAACTGGGATTAAAGGCAAAATAGTGACTCATATCTCTCAATCAAAATGGCCTGTGATTTCTTAGGTTTGAGTTGTTTAAAAAGTTGGGAGCGAGTAAGACCTTGGACAGCTCAGAACTTGAGGCGGCCCAGAGCCACCTAGTGGACGTTAGTTTCCAGGAGACCTGGAATCCAGTTTGTGTTGAATAAGGTAGGTTCCCAGGCTTTGGGCACTTTGCATTCTTCCCAGAGCCCAGGACCGCGACCAGTCCTGGGGCTGGGGGCCTGTCTAAGGGATGCTGGGAGCTGTGCTTCTCTGGCAGGAAGCCTGGGCAGGCCTCCTCCCTTGCCTCTCACCGCTGCCTGGCGCCTGCTTGCAGCTGCCCACGAACCTCTGGTGGTGGCCCCCTCTCCATCCTTTTCCCAGCAGGTCCACGGTTGGCCCTGAAGGCTGCCTGCCTATGCCGCTGAGTGACAGACCACAGCTGGTGCAGGGGAAGGGAGACAGCTTACATGGCAGTCAGGGGGCACAGAGCACAAGCCCCTTGAGACTGCGGCTCTGCCGGTCCCTGGGAAAGCTGTTCTCAGAACTGGAAGACCAGAGTGTGAGGCTTAATGAGCCTGAACAGAGGATTCTGTTCTGGATTTGCTATTTTATTTATTTTTAGAATTTTAAAAAATGTATTTATTTGAAAGGCAGAGAGAAAGATCTTTCATCTGCTGGTTTACCCCACCTCCCACCCCCTTGCCTGCGACAGCCAGGCCTGGGCCAGGCCAAAGCCAGGAGGAGCCCAGAACACAACCTTGAGCTCTCACCTGCTGCCTCCCAGGGTGTGCGTTTGCCAGAAGCTGGAACTGGAAGCAGGACTGGGACTTCAGGCACTCCGATTTGGGATACAGGTGTCCCAAGCGGCGTCTTAACTGTTGCACCAAATGCCTGTGCCACGGATTTGCTGTTTTAACGAGAAGCCCAGGTTACAGTGTGGCTGAGCAGCCTGGCGGCCCTGTGTCCTGTGGCCTACGTGTCCTTGAATATAGACTGGAAAGGTGTATCCCTCAGGGAGCCACCTCCACTGTCCTAGCACTTAAGTCTCCCTGTGGAGCTCACAGCCACGGTGAGAGCCACCCACTTACGAGTGTGACCTCAGCGTGTGCGGGACACAGTGTGTCCACTAGTGGCTGAAGGAGTGTGTAGGGCGGGGTGACTGCATCGCAGATCCCTTGAGGGTAGAACGTTTGTTGAGTGGCTCTCAGAGTTTAACAGGACTCGCAAGGCTCAGAGCTTGGCGCCTTGGAGTGTCCTGAGCGTCACAGACCTGCTTCTGTAAGAGGAACTCGTGTGTGGAATGCTCAGGAGGCCCTTTGGAGTCCAGCGGGTGTCCTGGTTCACGCAGATCTCACCACGTGTGATGGGGAGCAGGCCCTGTGCGGGAGCTGAGGGCGCAGCGTGCAGGACGGTTTCACGAGGGTCTGTCCCGGCGGGAGGAGGGTGGGTCAAGGGCACAGAAAGGACTCAGCGAAGCAGACTCGGTTCCCCTCATGGGTGTGAGAGATAAGAGTGTGTCTGGAAGGCACTCCTGGGAGTGCCTATCTCCTGTTGCAGGGCGGGCCAGAGCACGTGGGGCTGGATAAGCCTCAGGGAGCGACGGTGTTTTCCTGCAATAGTTTTTAGAGTAAATTTTTTTTTTTTTTTTAATTTGGGGGGTGATGGAAATGTTGACTTAGAAATTATTTTATTTTATTTCAGAGACAGATCTCCCATCCTCTGGTTCATTCCCCAAATGCCCACAACAGATGGAAGGGGGCTGAGCCAAAGCCAGGAGCTGGGAACTTCATCTGGGTCCCCTCCTCGGTGTCAGGGACCCAAGTACTTGAGCCGTCGTCTTCTGGCTCCCATGGTGTGCATCAGCAGGGGGTGGAAGCCCAGAGCAGAGCTGGGACTGCAGCCCAGGCTCTCTGACCTTGGCATGCAAGCAGCCCCATCAGTGTCTCGTCTTGTCTCCCTCCCTCCCTCCCTCCCTCCCTTCCTTCCTTCCTTTTTTAAAATTTCTGAAACTTAATTTTATTGATTTGAAAGGCAGAGAAGGGCTGGCATTGTGGTGTAGTAGGTTAAGCCACTACCTGCCGCACCAGCATCCCCTGGGCGCTTGTGTGTGTTCCGGCTGCTCCTCTTCCATTCCAGCTCCCTGCTGATGTGCCAGAGGCGGCTGTGGAAGATGGTCCAAGGACTTGGGCCTCTGCCACCCATGTGGGAGACCCCAGAAGAGGCTGGCTCCCGGCTCCTAGCTTTAGCCTGGTCCAGCCCTGGCTCTTGTGGGTATCTGGGGAGAGAGCCAGCAGGTGGAAGATCTCTGTCTCTCCTTCTCTTTCTGTAACCCTGCCATTCAAATAAATCTTTTTATTTTCTTGTACTGCTTGGCTGCCCTCCTGGGTGGGGGTAGCAGACGTAATGGAGGACAGCATAAAACTTGGAGGAGTTTGGTGTGTGCCATGCCTGCTTTGGGAGCTGGTGCTACCACGAGGCTTTTGTTGTGCGTCTGCCAGGCAGATCGCAAGGAGGGTGCCTGCCCTCTTGGCTCTTCCCCGCCTGCTGGTCACTGGAAGTGTCTTCACACAGGCCAGGCCTCGGCAGACAGGCACAGGTGCCACCACCTGGAGCCTGGGACTGTGAGAAGCATCCTTGCTTCTCTGGGTCACACACCCTGTGCCACTGCCACTTAGCACAGGGACTGTGTCACTGAGCTGTTGGGGGCTTCTCATCACAGAATTTCAGGAGCTCCTATTGAAACAGCCCTGTCCCTTCTCTGTGTGTGGTGTCCCCAGGGAACTCCCTTCAGGTCTGATCTTGGGCCATGGGCTCCCTGGACAGGCTGGACACCTGGAGAGGGCAGTGTGTCCCCGGGGCCCCTTCCCTCTCCCTGTTCATGACAGGGTTCTCTGTGCCCACCATGTGCCTGACGCTGGGCCGTGTGTGCCATGGCAGGGGGCCATACCTTGTCCTTGGAATCATGTTCTGGCTGGGACAAGGCATCAGTCAGCAGACAGGGAGCATCGCGTGGTCCAAGGGCTCAGAGTGCCCTCGGGACCCGGGTCAGGGGTGCCTCACCTGGAATGTGATGTGTGCTTGAGCTGACTGAGGAGGTGGAGGAGGCCCAGGGTGTCTGGGGAGAGAGCTGTGGTGAGGGCGGGTGCCTGCACCGAGAATGCTGGGCCTGAGTGGCGTGGAAACGAGGGGCCTCTGTGTTGCTGGCCTTAGCCTGGATTGCCCAGGGGTGAGACTTGGGACTGTGGGGAGGGTGGACAGAAGTGTGTTGACCAGGCTGGTGCTCTGGACATCGCCGCGGGTGGAGCAGACGCATTTACTGACAGCTTCAGGTATAGTGTGAGAAAAACAAGGAGTTGGGCCCCGTTATCTGCCTAAGCAGAGTCGGCCTGGATCACCCAGAGACTCTGGTCGGGGCTGGGACTGATGGCTGCCTGGGGTGACTCCCACATGTTGCCTTTGAGGCGCAGGGAGCGGCTCACCCCTGAAGTGTTCTGGGAGATGTGGCACCCCCTCTCGTCTCCTTCCCGCCTCTCCAGCCTAGGCTCCTGCCTGTGACTGGGCCTCCATCAGGTGTGCAGGGCTGGACAGTGGAGGCTTACCTCGAGCCTTGGCCGTCTGGCTAGACTACAGACTGCAGGCGTGGCCAGGAACGCTGTGTGTGTGGGTGAGCCCCCTGAACACTCTGAGATCCGAAACAGCCCTCTTGCCCGTGAGGTCTCCTCCTCTAACCGGGAGGGCCTTTTGCGGGGGAAGCAGCCGGTGAGCAGGTGCCGGCTGACCTGGCTGATGTGGCTGGGTGAGTGGCTCCTGCGGTGACGGCGCCCGCTCTCTGCAGCCTGTGCACCTCTGGCGTGGTGCGGCTCCACATCAACAGCTGGCTGGAGGTGAGCTTCTGCCTGCCCCACAAGATCCACTACGCTGCTTCCAGCCTGATCCCCCCCGAGGCCATTGAGCGCAGCCTGAAAGCCATCCGGTGAGTGCCCTGCCCTCTGGCGGCTGCCCGCTACGTTCCCGAAGTTCCTGTTCCTGCGGCAGAGGTTGCGGGAAGGCCCTGCTGCCTAGTGAAAGCACCTGCTGTTGTGTCCAGTTCTGTCCAGAAGTGACCAGTCCCAGGTACCCCCCGGCCCTCCAGCATGTTCAGCGCAGCCTGGGCAGGGAGTGGGGCTGAGGGTGCTGCTCCTCTGGTCCTCTGCCTATGAGTGAGAACTGGTCTCAGGGAGTTTGTCCAGCCATCAGTCCCTGCAAGGGAAGACCTGAATCCGGTCCGTGGCACCGGCCCCGCTGCCAGTAGACCCTCATTTCCTCGAATACTCTTAAAAAAAAAAAAAAGGAATCTGGAAGGGTGGGCATTTGGCAGAGCGGTTAACATTAACCTGGAGGTTAACCAGGTTAACCTGGAGGCCGCTTGGGATGCCTGCACGCCATATTGGAGCACCTGGGTTTGAGTCCCTGCTCGACTCCGAGTTCCAACCTCCCGGGAGGCAGCAGGTTGTCGCTCCCCCTCTTCGCGGAGGAGCGACACAGGACCCTGCCTAGGCTTCCTATCCGAGTCACGGCACCATTATGTCGCTCCCCCTCTTCGTGGAGGAACGACACAGGACCCTGCGCTGTTCTTTTTTCTGCTTGGCCCTCCCCGGGTTTGCTGCTGGTTCTTCCCGGGTTGGCTACCGACCCTTCCACCTCCGTGGAAGGGCGGTTCCCCCTGCCACTTTCCCCACTTCCGCGGGGGAGCGGCACACCGCCGGCCGGCTCTCTCGGGGGCTGCACAGGTGTTCCTTTAGATAGATGTTCCTGGTGCATGTTGTCTCTCTCCTCCTTTATAGTCCTCTTCCGCCAATCCCAACTCTGCTACCCACATGCCGAGTACGCTGCTCTCCTCCAATCAGGAGCAGGTCCTGCTGTTTATTGGTTGAACTGGAGGCAGCTGCGTAGAAGTTGTTACTCCCTTCTCAGCGCCATATTGTGGGAGAGCAGATGCATAGAATAAGTCTTAATTCCAGTAACTTAGTCTAGTCCGGGTTGCTCCCCACAGCAGGCGATGGCTGAAGGTTTTGGTCCCTTCACCCATGTGGGAGGTACAGACTGATTCCTGCTCCCAGCCTCAGCCCCGTCCAGCTCTGGCTCTTGGGAGCATTTGGGGAATGAACTAATGGAAGAAGATCTCTCTCTGTCCATCTCTCTCTGCCTTTCAAATACATTTTTTTACAATTTATTTATTTATATATTTGAAAGTTTTAGAGACAGAATTCCCATCCACTGATTCACTCCCCAAAATGAGGAATTGAGTTATTAAGAAAGAAAAAGGGGGTGAGAGGCAATGCTGTGGCATAGCAGGTAAAGCCGCGGCCTGCAGTGCTGACATCCCATATGGGCGCCAGTTCAGGTCCCAGCTGCTCCACTTCCAGTCCAGCTCTCTGCTGTGGCCTGGGAAAGCAGTAGAGGCTGGCCCAAGTCCTTGGGCCCCTGCACCCATGTGGGAGACCCAGAAGAAGCTCCGGGCTTCTGACTTCAGATTGACTCAGCTCTGGCCATTGCAGCCTCCCCCATCTGCTTTTCTCTCTACCTCTTGCTCTTTGTAACTGTGCCTTTCAAATAAATAAATCTTTAAAAAATAATGGAAAGAAATTTGGGTACATTCTAGAAAATTTGGAAATGACAGCACAGTGCCGCAGAGTTCTCCCCCTTCCCCTGCCACGCCTCCTGTCAGAGATCTGCCCTTTCAGCTTCGTTAAGCACGTTTTAATGTAGTTCTGTTCACAGTTGGGGGGGTACTTTGTTTTACCATACACGGGGCCGTTCCCTTAAGAAAGGTTCATTTCTTCAATCAACAGATGTTTCGCTGGGCAGCCTTAGGACCTTCTCCAGATTTTTCCTATTTTTGTTTTTTACCCCCACAGTGACAGTAATCCATGCTTATTTTATTTATTTATTTAAGATGTATTTATTTGAAATAGTTACAGGGGCAGAGGGAGAGAGAGAGATCTTTCATCTTTTGGTCCACTCCTCAGATGGCCCCAATGGCCAGGGCTGGGCCAGGCCAAGGCCAGGAGCCAGGAGCTCCATCCAGCTCTCCCACATGGTGCAGGGGCCCAGGCACTCGGGCTGTTTGCTGCTGCTTTCCCCAGCCATTGCCAGGGAGCTGGGTGAGAAGTCGGACAACCGGGACTTGAACCGGCACCCGTATGGCTTGCAGGGGCGGCTTCACCCGCTACACCACATGCTGGCTCCCACGTTCATTTCTAAAGGCCTTGGACACCCTCCTTCCTGACTGCTCCCTTGGCCTCTTCTCCCTGCAGCTGCATGCTCTGGGACCCCAGCTACCCTCTGTGCTGCAGATACTGTAGTGGGGGCCGCCAGGTCTGTGCGCCAGGCTGACGTGTGGCTCTGCTCCACAGCCCGTACCACGCCCTGCTGCTGCTCAGTGACGAGAAGGCCCTGCTCGGTGAGCTCCCCGTGGACTGCTCCCCGGCCCTGGTGCGCGTGATCAGGACCACGTCTGCCGTGAAGAACCTGCAGCAGCTAGCCCAGGACGCCGACCTCGCATTGCTGCAGGTGCGGCCCTGGGGCCTGGAGGCCTGGGAGGGAGGGGCCCCTAGGGGAAGGTGGCAGGGTCCGGGGCTTCAGGGCCCCTTCCCAGCTGAGAGCCCTGGTCTAGCTGCGCAGCCTGCCATGGGTCCGGGTGCTGGGCTGGCTTGGGCTCGGGGTTGGCTTGGTGAGTCGGTTACAGGAACGACTTCCTGTGTTTGAAGGGGAGGCAAGGCTGCAGGAGGAAGGCAGTGAGGTGTTCCCGGCACCAGGGAATGGCCTCCAGGACCAAGAGGGAGGCAGGAGCTCGGGGCAGGGGCCAGCATGCAGAGGCCTTACCCCACTGTGTGTGCACACTGCCTCCTTCCTGCTGCTGTGCACTGAGGGGCCCTCAGCCTCATTCAGACGTGGTGGGCGTGTGGCCAGGAGCATCGGCTGCTGATGTAGTGGCCTTGGATGGCAGACTTCAGGGTCCCCATGATGCTACTTATGCAAGAGCAACCCCGGCTGTGGACCCCCAGCTGACAGCGTGAGGGCAGGAAGCCAGGACTGTGGGACGGGTGGCTGTTGGCGCTCTGTAGCCACCAGGGGGCAGCAAAGGGCCAGCCCAGGGAACTCGTTCCTGCCGAGGCCGAAGCGGTGACGCCTTCCTCTGTGTGCGGCGGGCCCGCCTGGTGTCTCTGGCCCAGCTTCCTGGCTCTGTTTGGCTGGGTGTCTGGGGGGTGCTGGCCTGTGTTTGCTAGCACGTTAGAGGGGCTCTCACCACAGGGCCTCTCAGGCTGGTTTTTCCCCAAGCGGCCTTTTTGAGCTTTCAGAGCGAACGCCCCTCCTCTGTCTCCTGTGCCAGCCCTGTGTCCAGCCTCAGTAACAGCACTTGCGGGCCTCTGCCTCCTGGGCCCACGAGGACTGCTGTCGCCCACAGCAGCCGCAGCACCGCGCGGGGACCCTGTGCTGGGCTCGGCGCTGGCCATGGGCCCGACTCCTGTGACTGCTGCACGTGTCACCCTTCTCAGCTCTGGAAGGAGCTGCTGTCTGTTGGGAGGCTGACTGCACTGCCTCAGCCTGGCCATCTCCTTGGACAGAGCACGCTGATGTCCCTTTGATGTCCCCTTCACTTCCCGGCCTCGGCTGAGGAGGCTGCTCCTTGCTCCTGTGCGGCCTCCCTGCTGGAGCTGGGGCAGGTCCTCCAGGGGTTGCTGCTGGTGTGGCTGAAGCCCCCGGACCCAGCTGCACCCGCCTGTCGTGGGGAGCAGTGGCCCCAGGGCGGTGTCAGATGTCACCAAGTGGTTGTTCCCTCTCAGTCCAAAGAGGACCAATTTTGGGTTTTTTTTCCATGATAAGATTCACATATTGTTTCTTGCAGACATTCAAGTACTGCACCAGTGATGGATGCAAAAAGAGAAAGTCCCCATAATTGCACCTCCCAGAAGAAGCTACTGTGGCTCCTTTACTGGGATGAGGACCACGCTGGGATCCTTGTGATGGGCTGAATAATGGCCCCGCAGACATCTGTGTCCCCACCTGCAGGAGCTGTGTTCCTCGTTTGGGGCTTTGAGTGTGTGGGGATGGGAGGGGGATCCTGCTGGGCCCTCAGTGTAGTCCCAAGGGACTGCAGGAGGGAGCCGGATCTGACTACAGCAGAGAGGGCCCTGTGACTGCTGCGGCACACTGGGGCCGTGCGGCCACCAGCCAGGTCCGTTAGCCGCGAGGAGAGGCAGGTTCGGGTTTTCTCCTGGAGCCTCCAGAGGGAACATGGTGGCCCTGCCAGCCTGATTCCTGCCCTGCAGCACTGACTTCAGGTCTCTGGTCCAGAATGGCACTCTGACCACTTCCTGGAGGGTGTCCCGGAGGGGCAGAGCCTAGGGAGGCGTGGAGCCCACAGGCCGGGCTGCAGCAGAGACTGGCAGACACAGACACAGACAGACGGGCAGCTGCAGGTCTGCTTCGGAGGGAGTGTCGGAGGCACTTGTCATGAGGGGACAGGGCTGGCGAAGGAACAGGATTCTCCTCCGTGCTGCAGCTGGCAGTGTCACTGGGGGTCCTGTCTGCCAAGATGAGCGGCATGTGGGTGCTGTGTCCAGGGAGGGAGTGGGCTCCTGAAACACCCAGTGCTTGGAATCTCGCGTGCGTCTCCTTCAGTGCCGTGGGCAGTGCTCTTGGACCTGCTGTCCCCCAAGGTGCCCCTGGAGGCGATTTCTGGCATCTCCTGGTGTCTGAGAACCTGGGGAACAAGGCAGTGGGCTGTTCTCTGCAGGGAGGTGGGGCCTGCAGGGGTGAGTCAGGGCCTTTGAGTGTGTGGGTGGCTTCGGGGCTCATCCCGCACGCGTTGCCATGCTGGGATCTGGTAGGTGTGCGAGTGCCCAGCCCAGCTCCCACCCTGTGTCCCTGGCACCCCCGATGTCATTGTGCTCAGGGGCTTGTAGCCTGGGCCTGAGTCCACATTCCCCAGGAGGAGCTAAGACAGTGCAGGGCCTAATGGACACAGAGGTGTCACACAGCACAGGGCATGCTGTGTGCGGGACGAGCGCTGGGCACTGTGGCCACGCTGTGCTGCCAGCCTCAGGCCAGCTTCTCGGCCTACAGGTTTTCCAGCTTGCAGCTCACCTGGTGTACTGGGGCAAGGCCATCATCATCTACCCACTATGCGAGAACAACGTCTACATGCTGTCTCCCAATGCCAGCGTGTGTCTGTGAGTGCCTCTGGCTGCCGCCGCCTGCGCCCCCTGGTGGGAAAGGGTAGGGCTGGCGGGGCCCTCCAGGTGGAGCTGGCTGAGTGCCTCCACTCCGGTCTGGCTCTGGTCTGCGTGGCCCTGCTGGTGTTGGGGTGTCCTCCTGGCTGTGCTGTGAAGCTGGGGCATCCATGGGTCTCGCCTCCCGTACTTCCTGCAGCGCCCACAACCAGGGCACCAAGGGCGAGAGGGGTGTAGCTTGTGCCATGGCTCCTGATGCCCCAGAGGGAAATTGCCTGGCCTCTGTCTACCTTGAGGCCTGCACAGTTCCACTGTCACCTCCCCACGGTGCCTCATCCCACCGATCGGGCCCACGGCCCCTGAACAGGAGCATCTGCCGTGCTCACAGCCGCCCTCCCTGTGTGCAGGTACTCCCCGCTGGCAGAACAGTTCTCCCGCCAGTTCCCGGCGCACGACCTGCCGTCCGTCCTGTCCAAGTTCTCCTTGCCCGTCTCTCTGTCAGAATTTAGGAACCCCTTGGCCCCCCCTGTACAGGAGGTGAGTCCAGGAGCCCCGGGAACCTGGTGTGGCAGCAGTGCAGTAGCTCAGGCCCTTCCGGTCTGGCTGTTGACCCCGACCTGACGCCTCAGCCTGGCCGCCCCCTTGGCTTTGGTTGTGGAACATCTGCTATGCCAGGGTGACCCTAAAGCCACCTGCCGGCACTTTGCCATTTCCCTGCCACAGGGCACGCGCCCCTTGGCTGCTGTGGTGAGGTGGCTTGGCAGGGAGATCTCCCAGGACCCCTTGGGGCCTGGGGCTTTCTTGCAGATGGAGGATGCAAAGACAGCCTGGGCCCAGCTCTGTGACAGGGTCGGGCTTCTCCATAGCCCCAGCTGTGTTTAAGGCGGCCACAGGGCCTGAGGGGTCCCACAGCCTCCTTGTCCAAGGAGACAGCAGCCTGGGTTGGTGCCCACAGAGGGCCTGCATCAAGGCCAGGGCTTGGTGGCAGCGATGAACTGGCAGGTCTGGGGCAGGGTCGGGTCGGTGGCTCTCTGGGTTGGGGTCACTGTTCACAGCTTCGTGCCCTCTTCCCTGTACTGAGCACCTGGACCCTGGGCAGGGACCCAGGACGGGGCAGATAGGACAGGTACCAGATGCGGGCTGGGGGTTCTCCAGGCTTTGTCTTTTGAAGTACAGTACTGTTTTTATTATTATTATTATTATTATTACTGTTTAAGATTTATTTATTTGAAAGCCAGAGTTACAGAGAGTCAGAGAGAGAGAGAAAGGTCTTCCATCCATCTACTGGTTCACTCCCCAAGTGACCACAATGGCTAGAGCTGTGCCATCCAAAGCCAGGAGCCGGGAGCTTCTTCTGGATCTCCCATTTGAGTGCAGGAGCCCAAGGACTTGGGCCGCGTTCTGCTATTTTCCCAGGCCATAGCAGAGAGCTGGATTGGAAGACCCTGGTTTTTCAGCTCATGAGATGGCAAGCGTGAGAGTGCAATGCTGTCTTTCGCAGCGCCTGTGGCCTCCAGGAACTGTGCCAGTCAGGCCACTGAATAAGCGACTGCCTCTGCCCCCCGCCCCCGCCCAAGGCAGAGCTCCCCTTCTTGTAGTCCGGATGACACGGTGCATTTTCCAGGCTGTGCCTGAGGGACTGCTCTGGGCCTGGTCAAGGGGCCTGGTCCTGCCAAGTCCCAGGGATCTGCTCTCTAGGGCTTACTCAGACTGCAAAGTTTCTAAACTTGGCATGGAATGGCCCTGGTCAGCAGTTCCTGGTGGACTCTCCCAAAGACGAGCAGACGGCTGTCTGGAGGGTGCTTTGGCACTGGCACCGGGGCTGTGCCTGCACAGGGCTCCTCACTCCCCTGCGGGCCTGGCCAGGCCATGCCTAAGCAGGGAATCTCTATCCCCAGCTTCCTTCTGGAAGCATCTGTGTGCCCAGGGCAGACGTTCAGGTAGGCCCTAGAAGAGGACTCCTGCTCTCAGGGCATGACTGTCCACAGCCCCTTTCTTTTCTTTCTTTTTATTTAAATAGGTTTTCTTTTTTTCAAAGATTTATTTTATTTATTTGAAAGAGTTACAAAGAGAGGTAGAGACAGAGAGAGAAGTCTGCTGGTTCACTCCCTAAATGGCTGCTTCGGCCAGAGCTGAGCTGATCCGACGAGCCAGGAGCCTCCTCCAGGTCTTCCACGTGGGTGCAGGGGCCCAAGGGCTCGCGCCATCCTTTGCTGCCCTCCCAGGTGCACCAGCAGAGAGCTGGGGCTGAAGTCGAGCAGCTAGGTCTTGAACCAGCACCCATATGGGATGCCGGTGTGCAGGCTGGGGCTTTAGCCCGCGGTGCCACAGTGGCAGGCCCCACAGCCCCTTTCTGAACAGTGTCTAGTGCGGGACCCACGGGCAGAGCCGGGGCCGCTCCGCAGCATAGCGAGGGCGTCCACCTGTGAGTGTGGTCCTGGAGCCCTGGCCCTGGCCCTTCCCTGGAGGGCTAGCTGCCTTTGCAGAGATGGCCAGTAGCTGGGGCTCCCTGCGCCAGGAGGCTGGGGCTGGGCCATGGCTCCCTGATCCCCAGGAGGGGATGGGGCCTGGCGTGGACCTCGTCGCCCTTTGCTCCCTGGGCTCTGGCACTGCCCACCCCACAGACCCAGCTCATCCAGATGGTGGTGTGGATGCTGCAGCATCGGCTGCTCATCCAGCTGCACACCTATGTCTGCCTGATGGCCTCGCCCAGCGAGGAGGAGCCCCGCCTGCGAGAGGACGAGGTCCCCTTCACTGCTCGGGTCGGCGGCCGCAGCCTCAGCACACCCAATGCCCTCAGCTTCGGCTCCCCAAGTAAGACGCCCCCCAGGTATCTCTCTGGTAATGGAGGCCTGTCATGGCAGGCGCACGTGCGTGCCCCTCACACGTCCCATCTGCCCTGGGGAAGAGGCTCTGCCTCGGCTCTGCTGGAGTCAGGAGTGGAACCCACCCCACCACAACCACTGCCGGAATTCTTTGCCTCAGCCTGGATCTGAGCAATTCCATAGTCCCTGGAGGACCCATGATGGGACAGGGACTGTCAGTCACTGCCTGGGAGAGCTGTCGTGGCCACGGTGTGCGGCCTGGGGAACGGCGAGGCCGGAAGGCTCTGCAAGTCCTCCTCAGTGGGCCCGGGCTTGGGGTGAGGACCCACCTGTCCTGGGTGCTCTGTCCTCCAGGCGGGGTGCGCCGTTCAGGGCCCCCACGGCTGCCCCCTCAACAGACTGCCTGTGCTCCAGGCCCCCCCAGGCGAGGGCGTGTGTCACACCCAGGCGACAGGGTGGACACTGGCTGCTGGATGTGCCCTCGCTGTGCCCACCCATGCTGCTGTCAGCTGACTTGTGCCCACCCACAGCCAGCAGCGATGACATGACCCTTACCAGCCCCAGCATGGACAACTCCAGCGCAGAGCTGCTCCCCAGTGGGGACTCGCCGCTGAACAAGAGGGTGACCGAGAACCTGCTGGCCAGCCTGTCGGAGCACGAGCGGGCGGCCATCCTCAGCGTGCCCGCGGCCCAGAACCCTGAGGACCTCCGCATGTTTGCCAGGTGGGGCCAGGGACAGTTCTGGAGCATGGACAGGAAGCAGACAGGGACGTGCTCAACCTCCGACAGGAAGCAGTGCCCACTGGCTGACGGGCTGTCTTCACCTGAGGCCTGTGCGCCTGCCCGTGGGGGTCTCCCCAGTGCCGAGAGGCAGCACTCAGTTCTCAGCAAGGTCCCTCCCTCATGGGCTCTGCAGGGGTTCATCTGCCCAGGACCCTTGATGGCCGTCAGTCTGTCACCCCCACTGACGGGGGCGGCTGCACAGGTGCACGGTTCTCTAGTCAGGTGGGGGGGATGAGGCCTTAAGCTGCAGAATGTTCCGGGCTGCATCTGTGTCTCGCCCTCCTTTGTGCAGCTCAACTGGAGCCCCCACCTAGAGCAGTGACCACGTGTGCATCTAGAGCCACACGGGTCTCTGCCAGCGCAGACCCCTCCCCACACCACCAGCCAGCTTGTCTGCCCACCCTGTGAGGGTGCAGCCAGAAGAGCCGCACACCCATGGGCAGATCAGGCCCACACGCCGGCTTCTTGGGCCTCTGGGGGGTGCCTGCCCGTATCGGCTCACGCACCCCTCCCTGCAGGCTCCTTCACTATTTCCGTGGCCGCCACCACCTGGAGGAGATCATGTACCACGAGAACACGCGGCGCTCCCAGCTGCTCATGCTCGTTGACAAGTTCCGCAGCGTGCTGGTGGTGACCACCCACGAGGACCCCGTCATAGCCGTCTTCCAGGCACTGCTCACGTGAGCCAGGTGAGGGTAGCGAGGCTGCTCGGGTGTGGGTGGGGCCCAGCCTCCCCCTCCCCCGACACCGAGGTGCTCTAAGCTTGAGTGGCAGCTGCCCACTGTGCTCACCCCTTCCTCCAGTCTCCAGAGCAGCTGGAGGGGGCCTCGCAGATCTGCTCCGGGCCTTGCCTGTGGCAGCCAGAGGAGTGGGCAGCCACGCCTGTCCTGGCTGTCGGCGTGTGAGGCCCTGCAGCCAGCACCACTGTCCACCACGCGCGCCGTTCCTGCCAGTTCTCTGTGGGCCTCCCCTGGCCTGGCCCTCCACATAGCCCCACGAGCCACCAGCAGGCTTGGCCAAGCTGTCACCCAGTCCTGACATCTGAGGTCCCTGTTACCTGTGCTCATCCTGTGGCTGGGGAGGCAGAACCCACCTTGCAGTCCCTGGCTCTCCAGTGTCTGTCCGTGTCCACACTGCTCCTCCTAGAGCAGGCCCAGACCATGTGCTGACCGCCCAGAGGGGAGAAATAGTTTTCTAGAAATGTATCCTTTATTTGTTTTCAAAGTGACATTAAAACGCCTCGCTTGTCTGAGCAGGGCCTTTGCTCAAACCTGCATGTTCTGCTCAGCCACTCTGTCCACCACACTGACCCAGGGACTGCCCCGGACATAGAAGCGCAGGGGTTTCTGGGCCCACTCTCCTGTATGGCCAATGCCCACCCGGGCTGCTGCCACCACGGCTGACGCACTGGGCCCAGGAGGGCCATGCTCCAGCCACAGGGCCTCATCCTGGGCCAGGTCCCGCTGGTCAAAGCTCTTGTCAATGGCCAGGGCCTGGCACAGCTTGGAGGGGCCACTGCAGAGCTCACGGTCCTTGAGGGTGCGGCTGGCGGTACCTTTCCGGACAGTGCTACGAAGCTGCCGCATGGTCTCAAGGCCCCCCAGGGGCTCCAGTGCTCGCAGCAGGACGCACGCTCCGTCCCCTGTGAGACAGACGGACAGCATGAAGTGGAGCCTCCCTGGGCCACTGCCTGCGCCCAGCCTCACAGGGATGGACTGGCTGCCTTCTTGAGGGAGGCCCGTTGTGTGCAAACCTGCGCTCGCTGCCTTCTGTCTGACCTGGTGGTGGGGTGGGGTCTGCATCTCCCTGTCTGCCCCTCCTGCCAGCCTCCCCCGCAAGGCAGCTGTGCCTTCTGTGTGTGCGTCTAGCTGCTGGGAACCAGGACTCGCTCGGGGACCCCGTAAGGACACGTCGTGCCTTCCCCCGACTCCCTCTGGTCCCACGACCGGCAGAAGCTGCGAGGCCAATCCTCCTAGGGCAGGGTCGCCAAGCCCCAGGCTCCACATTGGCCCAGGCTGCTCAGCGTCCCAGCTGGCCAAGCTGCGAGGTTGGCTTGGAGCAGCCAGCAGAGCTGGAGGGCCCCCTCGAGCCCAGAGGCCACAGACCACAAACCACTGGTAGGCCCGAGGGCTCGCTCGGGGGCATGCAGACGCCCACACTCACTCTGCAGCTTCCTCTGCTCCACCTAGGCGACCCTGGCCTGACTGCACCCCTGCGGGGGTCACATCATCCCGGTCTCTGCCCTGACCACCACACCCCAGAAGCCTGGGCTCCCTTCCCTGCTCACCACAGCGCCCAGCGTTTCTGGGCTGGGTCTCTCCCCTGAGTTTAGCCTCATAGGAAGGCCTGGTTCCACCACCAGCCCCAAACTGGCAGAGTGACAGGACCCTTCAGGAGGGGCACCCCACTGTCTTTGATGTCCAGTTACCCAGGGTCTCAACACCTGCTTTGTGCCAGGGCCTGCCCTGGATGCCTGTGGCTCTGGCACTGACACCACAGCTCTATGGCTGTGGGCTTTGGTCCTGCCTGGCCACCTCCTCCGCTCGAGCACGGGTCACCCAGAGCCACAGGCCCACCAGCAGCCAGAGGTGAGTGTCTCCACTGCTGATGCTCGGGCCCAGCTGGTTTCACAGGTCGGGGCTGTCCTGTGCCCTGCGAGCAGCATCAGAGCCCCTGCCCGCTGGACGCCAGCAGCACCCCCAGCTGTGGTGACTTCGCCCAAGTCACTAGGAGCAGCTGACGCAGACCCCCCCCTCCCCCCGATCGCTCACTCCAGGTGGGTCCCACCCACCTAGCCTCAGCCACCAGCTCTAAGCTCTGGCACCAGTGGTGACCCGACAGAAACTGCCTGCTTTGCATGGTCTCTGTAGGGGGCCCTGTTCCTTTAACCAGCCTTGCTGTTGATACAGCCAGAGCTCTGAGACCCTAAGCTGGCCAGCAGTGGCCCCACCGCGGGGGCTCCCACCCCAGGACCACTCACCCTGGCTGGAGACGTTCATGCAGAAGTACATGCCGTAGATGAGGTAGACGTACAGGGTCCCTGGCTTCATGAACATGGCGCGGTTGCGAGCAGTCTGCCGGCCACCCCTGGAGTGGGCGGCTTCGTCCTCTGGCCCCACATAGGCCTCGGTCTCCACGATGCGGCCGCGGAGCTCTGTGCCATCGGCGAGTCGCCGGACCAGGACCTGTTGAGTGGTCAGGCCCTGCTTAGGGCAGGAAGGGGAGAGCCTGCCAGTTCCAGCCTCAGCTGGCCAGCTTGGGACGCGCCAGCCCTCACCTGTCTCCTCCATCTTGCCTCTTGTCCCTGCCCAGTGCCTGATCCCTGAGGCTGCCAGCTGTCTCCCCCAGCCCCCTGGACCAGCTGACCACTGGCCAGAGCTTGAGGACTCCCTCGTGGGTTCACGCTCACGTTCTCTGAGTGGGACCCTCCATTCCCTACCTCGTCCCTCGCATGAGGTAGGTGGGCAGCGTTACGGCTCAGTAGGTTAAACGCCTTTTGTGACACCGGCATTTCGTATGAACACTGCTTCAAGTCCTGGCTCCCTGCTAATGCACCTGGGAAAGCAGCAGAGGGTAGCTCAAGCCCTGGGCCTGTGCCCCCCATGTGGGAGACCCTGGGGGAGTCCTGGGTTCAGCCTGGCCTTTTGGGAAGTGAACCGCGGGCTGCCCATCCCCCTGGCTCCGTCCCAGGTCCCCAGAGAGCTGCGAGACCTCTCTTTCCATAACTGCCCTTCACACCAGTCGGTCTTAAACACTTAGCATGAGGCTGGGTGGCAGAAGACAAAGGGCCCCAAGGTGACGTGGCCAGCTGGTTCCAGAGCCTGCGGCATGCCCCCAGCCTGGGCTGTGGGAGTGGCCGCAGAGCCCTCCTGCTCACCAGCTGCAGAGAGAGGTGTTCACCCACTGGTGCACTCCCCAAATGGCCACCACAGCTGAAGCTGGGCCGATTTGAAGCCAGGAGCTTCTTCTGGGTCTCTCACAGCGGTGCGGGGCCCAAGCACTTGGCCATCTTCTGCTTTCCCAGGCCACAGCAGAGCGCTGGCGGGAACATGAACCGCACCCGTGTGGGATGCCGGCACTGCAGGCAGTGGCATAACCCACAGTGCAGCCCTGCAGAGACTCTGAAGTGTGTGACGTGGCCTGGGGGAGGGCCTGCACTGGGAGGCCATGGTCCCTGACCAGAGTGGATACTCAGGAAACAGCTGGACAGCAGCTTCTCCCATGGGCTCAAGTGGGCCCAGTGGGGGCCCAAAGGGAACCCTGCAACATCGAGGGTGGCCTGACACCCCAACTTGGGCCCTGACTGGACCTTGGGACCCACCAGCTCCGACACACACGTGCTGTTTTGTCACGGAAGGCTTATTGTGTAGGTGCTTTCGGAAGGGCCCTCGGGGGCCAGGATGGCGTTGTGGCAGAGTTAAGCTGCTGCCCGTGACACCGACATCCCGTGTCAGAGTGCTGGGTCCAGTCCCAGCTGCTCTGCTTCCGATCCAGCTCCTGCCAGTGGCCTGGGAAAGCAGCAGCAGATGGCCCAATGGCTCGGACCCCTGCACCCACGTGGGAGACCAGGATGGAGCTCTTGGCTTTTGGCTTCAGCCTGGCCCTTGAGGCCATTTCGGGAAGAAACCTCTAAGTCTTTCAAACAAAAATAAAAGGACCCTTGGGCCCATGCAGCTGAGTCAACCTCCTGGAAACTCTCTGCTGGATTAAGCAGCTCAGGGTCTGTTCCTTTGGGCACCCAACTCCTGGCGCTGGTTTTCCCATGAATCCCTGGTCCTCGTAACCTAGACGTACACCTTGTCAAAGGAAAGGGGCAGGCCACAGCACCTCCAGAACGGGAAAGCCAGAACCACCCCGAGCGGGTGCGCCAGAGGTGGATCGGCCAAACCCCGGGGCTGCGTGGGCACTCGCCCATGGTGGCACGTGAGCTGCCTGCACAGCAGGCCCCCCAGGACAGGTCCACTCAAGTCTGATGGGCAGAGCCCAGACCCTGGACCTACACTGAGCAGCAGGGGACCCTGGAAGGTCAGCACTGGCGCCGTGAGCTGCTCGGTGGGAAGCAGGCCATCCCAGCGCGACTCTGCTGGCCCCAGCCACGGCTCCAGTATGGCTAAAACCTGTCACCGCTGGGGTCGGCCCTGTGGTGCAGCGGGCAGGTAGGCTGTTCCACTCCCAGTCCAGCTGCCTTCTGAGGTGCCTGGGAAGTGCTGAGGCCACTGACACACAGACAAGCCCCAGCAGGGCAGTGACCATCAGGCTGCGTGGGCAAAGGCGGCCGCCCTGGGGGACAGCCCAGGTGGCCCAGGAAGCGGGGCTAAAGGTGCCAGTGCTCCTGACCTCACAGCCAGGGCAGGAAGCAGACAGCGACACCCGTGCCTCCACCGAGGGAAGCCAGCAAGGCCGTGAAACCATCCCTGCACAAAGACGAGAGCCTGCTGAGGGCCGAGGCAGGGGTGGGGGCCACTTCAGCAGAGACCAAGTCGCCGTCTTCACATTACCTGTCCCAGGAATGCCTGTGCCAGGGGCACGGCTGGCTGGTTGAAAAACTCTGAGCCCAGCCGAGCAGGACGGTCTTTGAGCCTCGAGAAGTAGACGCTGCGCTGGGGACCCAGGCTCGCTGGCCGTCCCAGGCGGGGTTCCTCGGGGCCAGGTATGGGAGCTGCGTCCAGCGGGCTGCGCTGCAAGTCTGCCTCCGCCAGCCGCTGCTTTTTATGCCCTATCTTTTGGGAGAGCTGTAGTAGGAAAGAAGAAAATGAGGCATCAGGAGAGGACGGCCCTGCACTCAGGTCTAAGCCCAGACTGCCCCGTGTGGTGGGCGTGGCCACGCTGTGGGCCGGCAGAAGGCAGAAGCAGGGCTGGGGAATGGGTGCAAGTGACGGTGGCCGCAGGTGGTTGCTCTGCTCCGCCCCCAAGAGGCACAGCCTGGTGCCCCAGGGCTGCAGGGCTGCAGGCGGCATCTCCACAAGGACTCTGCCTGCCACGTGGGAGAGCAGATCCAGCCCCCAGCTCCTGGACATGTGGGCAGTGGACCACGGGTGGGAGCGCCCGCTGTGTGTGTCTGACCAAGTTTTCCCGTATCTGAGCACCAGCTCCACCCCCCAATTCCAAGCTTCCTGCGCCCTGGGAGGCAGCAGAATAAGGCTCAAGTACTTCCCTGTCCTCGCTCCTGAGCCAGTGGCTGGAAGATCTGTCTGCTGTCTCTGATGGGCCAACAGGGAAAATACAAAAGACCCGTGAAGTAATGGCACAGCCCAGACCTCAGCAGGGCCTGGCCGAGAAACCCCCGCAGGTTCCTCCCCAGGAACACGGGTGGGCGACCGCGGGCTGCCCATCCCCCTGGCCCCGTCCCAGGTCCCCAGAGAGCTGCGAGACCGGGCCCTGACCTCACACCCCCGCCTCTCCGGGGCCAGGCCCCAGGCCGGCGCGAGGCCCATTATTTTTAACACGACCGCGGAGACTGCCCGTCTGCCGGGAACGGACCGTCTCCACAGCCCGGCCCGCGGGTCACCCCGGGCCTCCGCCCCGAGCCCCCGCGGCCGCTCGTCCGGGCCACGCAGCCCCGTCGGGGTCGGGGCCGGCTCGGGCTCTGCCGCTCGGGGGGCGCGCTCACCTGGGCCCCGCGGCGCGCCCGCATCGCTCGGCTCGGGCGAGCAAGCCTGCGAGGAAGCGGCTCCGGAAGCGCCGCGGGCCGGGGCGGGGCCGCGCCTGCGCGCCGGGCCGGGGGCGGGGCCACGCGGCCGGCTCCTCCTCCCCGCGCCTCTGGGTCCCGGGCCCGGCGGCTGGTGAGCGGCGCCCGGCCGACGCCCCCCGCGCAGGGAGAGACGCGCGGACCCAGGCCCGGGCCCTCGATAGTCTGCGGCTGCAAGGGTCGAGCGCGGGGGCGCAGGGCCGATCGCGGCGGGCGCGCCTGCGCGGCGGCGGCCGAACCCCGTACTTGGGACGCGGATTTCCAGACCTCAGTGGCGTGGCCTGGGGTCAGGACCCGGGATGGGGACCCCAGGCCCATCCGGGAGCTCCGCCCCTAGCCGGGTCGTCAGGGGAGCAGTGGGCGATCAGCCCCCGGGGTGGAGCCCCCACCCCATCCGCCGCCCACGCCCCGGGTGGCACCTGCGAACTCCCTGCGGGGCCTCACCGACCACCCTGCCCGTAGCAGGGAGGAGGGCCCAGGAGAGGGGTCTCGGCAGCCCCCCAACCCGCCGAGCCACCCTTACCCCACTCTGCCCTACCCTGGGAGAAACACCCAGGGTCTTGTCCTGAGCGGACTCTGGGCCTGGGAAGGGGTACGCAGAGACCTCGGCGGGCGGTGGGTGCTAGGTGGGAGTTGGGCTGCGATAAGGCCGGGGCCTGTGACCCCCCCCCCCCCAGATGCACTGGCAGGGTCCTGGGGCAAGGCCGGCAGGGCAGCATCGTGGCCGCTGGCTGGTCTCTGGCTGGGACTGGAGCCCAGCCTCCCACCTCCATGGGCCCCAGCTAGCACTTCCTGGGAAGGAGGGGCAGCGGCCCGCTGGAAGCAGCCCCCGTGCCACTTCCGGGGGTGGGGGTGGGGTGGGGGACAGTGCCCTAACTCTGGGCTCACAGGCAGGTCTGGTGCGAGTCCCCTTCTGCCTTACCCCTGCAGGCATTCTGCCCATGCCCAGGCACTGCCCTCTCCCCCTCCCCGCGGTCAGCTCCTGTCCATCTAGAAGGACAACAGGCCCCCGCAGTGGGGGTGGGGGCCCCCGCTGATTTCGCAGATGAGACTAGGGAGGGGTTCTGACCCCACCTTCTGGCCAGGCAGACAAGCTCTCAGGGTGGGCAGCAGAAGGAGCTGGGGCAGGGCCAGGAACCCACTTCTCCAGATGTTCTGGCCCAGGGGGGAGCCTTGCGCAACCTCCAGCCCCACCCCTCACTTCCTGGCTTGTGGGACAAGGCCCCTGCTGCACGCTGGAAATGGCCGGGAGCTTTCCCTACTGTGGCCTGCGGGGCTGGCTGCCAGGGTGGCGGGGACAGCAAGAGGTGACACAGGGGCCTCCTCCGTCCCCAGGGTGCCCTATGACGCTGTGGGGGTCTGGAGCTGCCTCCAGCTGTGGCAGATGTGCCCGTCTGCAGCTTTCGGAAGCAGGTCTGCTGGCCCCAGAGGCGGGGTGCCCAGCACTCGGTCCCTCTGTACCACGGGGTGAGCTGCCAGCTGTCCAGTTCATCCTGGCTGGCCTTTCTGAGCCTGGCTGTGTGGCGGGTGGAGGAGGCTCCCTGGGCAGACAGGGCTGCCGAGGGGCAGGCCAGGGGAGCGGCGCGCCTGGCTCCTCCCTTCCTGCCGCCTCGCTGCCCTGCAGCCGGGCCCTTTTGGGACCCTGGGCCCTGGGAAGAAGGCAGCTGCCTCCGAAATAGCCTGTGACTTCAGGCCTTCGGCCAGCCTGGCCCACTTCCGCCTCCTCCCCAGGCTGCCAAGGGCTGGTCCCAGGCCCATCGCTGCCTCTGCTGCCCGGGCAGGGGTGGCTTTTCCTGACCTGTCCAGGAGCCAGCCTTCTGGGGTCTTTCAGGGTCCAAGCACAGGAGTCCGGTGTGGCTGGGCTGCTCACCCGGTCCCCACGTTGGGGCAGGGAAGTACTGAGCGTGCTCTTGGGAACACCACCTGTGAGGCGGGGAACGGGGTTTGCGGCAGCCACCGAGGCTGCTGCAGATCCCACCGGGGCTGGAGGCTGGGAGGGCTCTGGGAGGGACCCTGAATGGCCCAGGAGGGAGGCCTTGCGCTGGTCACTGGTGCAGCCTTCCCCGGGGCGGGTGCCTGCCTCTGGACAGGGCTGGGGTGCGAGCCTCACTGGCCAGTGCTGGCAGTTCCTGGCAGCTGGGCCTCAGTGCTCATGGAGGAAGAGACCTGGTGACACCAGACAGCCAGCTGTGGCACGCTTTGGAGGCGAGCCCAGACCCTGGCTTTCCAGAGAGGACACCGCCGCTGACCCTGGCTGCCCAGTCTGGGGATCCAGCCCTGGCAGGGTCAAGAATGCTAGGTATGAGGTTGTCCTGTGTCTGGCTGTGAGCCCGGGCTCGGAGGGGTGGCCCCACGGGGCCTGTACCTGCACAGCCTCCCTCCTGCCTCGGGGCCTGGACCCTCAGCCCCTCCTCCTGTGTGAAATCCGCATTGCTGTCAGCTGTGTGCGCAGACCCACTGCGCGGGCTCCACTCTGTCTTGGGCCCAGCTGACCGATGGATGCAGGAAACATACTGCTGCCTTCCGCCCAAACTGTCAGTTTTGCTTTCAGTGTCAATCAAATTTCCCTTGGCCACAGGATGCCGCTACCTTTTGGGGTCAGCAACTCAGTTCTGGGAGTGCTAGTGTGACCTGTGTCCAGGGGACAGGGCACGGAGGGCACGGGAGGCCTGGAGGGAGCCAGGGGGAGCAGGGAGACCCTCCGCCACCCTCAACTCTGGGCAGCCGCCTGCACCCTGCTGCTGCCACCCCCCACCCCCCAGGGCTGTGCCCAGAGTCTGAGAGGAAGGTGGGGAAACTCGCTCTAACTGCCCCAGCTGGATGCAGCGGGGCCACTTGGTGTCCTGGTCATGCAGGGCCAGAGCACTGGTGCCCAGAGTGGACGCCAGGAACCCTGTGGCTTCACAGTGCCTGCTGGGGGCCCAGAGCGGGTCAAAGCCTCCCACCCTGTCCGGGGAATGGAGGTGACGGAGTGGGCACAGGTGCGTACCCTGCTCTCGTCCATAGGCAGGTGCGTGTGTGAGTGTGGTCTCTGCGGTGCAGGAAGTCGACCTATGGGACTGGGTGACACGCCCCCCACTGCTCCTTCTCAAGGGGAACTCTGAGTGGAGTAGAGGGTCAAGACTGACGCCCACCAGGCCCATGCTCTCCGGCCAAGGCGCCCCCGGCCCCCCAGCCACAGGTGTCTTCTTAGCTGCGCTGGGCTGCGGAGCCCAGCGGCCTTCCCGGAGGAGGTGACAAGGGCCGGGCCGGCGGGCGGCGCGCATTCCTGAGCCCTGAGTCAGAGCGGCCGCCCCCTCCGGCGAGGCCCGCCCCCGGCGCGCACGCCCCTCGCTCCATGGCATTCCCGGGCGGGCGGGGACTCGGCGCGGGCGCCCTCCCGGCGAGTAGCGGCAGCCCCTCCCCGGCTCCCGCGGGACCCTCGGAGCGCCCGCGGTAGTGGCGGTGAGTGAGCGCGGCGCGGGGCGCGGGCGGACCCCGGGGACGCGGGGCCGGTCCCAGACCTCCGCATCCGGAGCGCTTGGAACGGCCGGGCTTAGATCCGGGTCCGGGTCCGGGGTCGGGGCGCGGGGCCCGAGGTCCTGGGGTCCCGGCGTCCCGGCGCGAGGTGGGCGCGTGTCCCGCGGGCGGCCGCACTTTCCTCGCCGGAGTTTCCCCAGCCGCCCGCGGAGGCGGCCCAGCCCCGGATTCCCCGCCCGGCGCGCCGCAAAAATAGCCGTGGCCGGATTAGCGCGTTCCCGGGCCTGCCCCGCGCCCCGCCGCCGAGGGTCGCGGAGCCGGAGGGAGCGGGGCTCGCCCGGACCCCTGGGAGCGGCGCCCCCGCCGCGCTTTCCGGTGGGTGGGGCTCGGGACTCTGGCTGTCGGCGGGATGGGCGGGAGCGTCCCCGTCCGGGTCCGCGGTCCCGCCTGGGGTGGGAGTGGGAGCAGCAACAGCTGTGCCGCCGCGGGTGGGCGCGTCTCGGTCGCCCCCGTTCGTGACTCAGAAGCTCCAGAGCCCCGGGGGCTGCAGCGGATGCAGCCCCCACCCCACCCCGGGCCGGGGTCCGTGCGGCAGCTGGGGTTGAGTCTGAGACCAACCCCGAGGACCCGCCGTGCCCCTGCCGGCTGTCCGTGCTGCGCGGGGCCGAGGGGGGCTGGGTGGGAGTGGGCGGGGGTCCCCCGCTGGGTGGGAAGTGGGCAGGGTCCCGGACGTCCTGGCCGCAGCTCCTGGGGCGTGCAGCTCAGGCCTGCTCTGCCTGGCGGGCGGGGCCTGGGTCTGGAGGCCTCCGCGCGGTGTGGGAAAGCCCCCTGCCCCCACCGCGGACTTCCTGCGGAGTCCGGGAGAAGATTCAAGGATGAAACTGGCTTTTCAGGTTTAGCCCAGCGCCAGGCCCAGCAGTCCCAGGCTGGCTTCTCCCCACCCCTGGGAGCCACCCCCCGCCAGGTCGGGAGGATGCTGGGGAGCTGAAGGGGTCCCTGAGGCTGAGCCCCCTGCCCCAGGGTCTCTCTGGACTAGCAGGGGGTAGAACGGGGCGTGGGGATCTGGTGGGGGTCTCAGACCCCTGCCCCCACGGGCCAGCCTCCTGCTGCACAGCCCCCTGGGCAGCCCTGCTTCCTTGGCCAGCACCAGCTAGCCAATCAGACAAACCCAGCTTGGAGCACCTGCCCCCCTCCACCCTTGGTCTGGGGGAATCCCCCAGCCCCCCCCCCCCCCCCCAGGACTGGGTTCCTCTGTGGTGGGCTCAGCCTCTGGCTTTCTCTGGGTTGGGCGTATTTGAGGGGGACTCCTCACAACTCCCTCATCCCCTGGCGGGTGTGGCCCTGGCCCAGAGGGGTCTGACAGCCTGCCACAGCCCCCTGGAGGGTCTCGCCCTGCTCTGGGGATCTGCAGTCCGGCCAGCGGTCAGGCAGACCCAGCCCAAGGCTGGAACTCCCTGAGGTGCTGTGAGCTTGGGCAGTGACTGGCCCGAGCCTCAGGGCGGCTGTGTGACCCGTGAGGCCGCAGAGGCTGCACCCCCCGGACCGCAGTCAGGATCAGGTTGGGGGCAGGCTCCTGTGGCTCCCTCCCCTGCCCCGTCCGCCTCTGCAGATGAATCCAGGGCTGTCCGGGCACCGGGGGGGCACGTGTGTACGCTGGTCCCCAGCTGGACCCCGGACTGGGACCACAGCACGCCCACAGTCTGCCGTCCTAAGTCCGCACGGCCACCCTCTTGCTCTGCATGGCCTGTTTGAACCTTGGGGCTTCCTGGCCGCTGTCTGTCCTTTCTGACTGTCTAGCCCGTTTGCCCCAGCCAGGTCCCGGTGTTTGACTCCTGAGGCCGCGTAACTGTCGCCCGCGTTCCCATGCCCCTCCTCACCCACAGAGCCCCGGCAAACCTGCCTGGGGCACGGCAGGGGAGGGGTGCAGCTGGGAGGCCGGGACATGCTGTGTCCTCCTGGGGAGGGGACGGCACTGTGACAGCCGCTGGCCGGCGCGCTCCGTGTCCTGGGAGCACTGTGCAGTCAGGTGGCGGGCCAGGGCCACGGGTGATCCCTTCTCCCCCGGGGTATCAGGAACTGGACCTCTGACTCAGGCTGAAACCAGAGGCCGCGGGTCAGCGATGCCAGGGGATGCTTGAGGAGCCGGTTCCTCCTGGAGCCGGGCTCAGGTATGGACAGGTCTGGACAGGTGTCCTGTGCCTGGCCGTTCCTCCAGCTGACCTCTGCGGTGGCGCTGGGCCCAGGCTTGGACAGACTGGCTTTGACAGTGTGGTAAAGGCTGTTCCCGCCAGCGGTCAGGGAGTGTGCGGGGTGGGCAGCAGTGGCTCTGCACCGCGCGGCCAGCCTGGCCCTGTGTCCTCGCTGCCTCTTGACCGTACCTGCCCGGGGGTCCAGTGCTCAGGTTCCCTGTGGTCACCCTCTGCTTGCACCTGCTGCAGGGCCCTCTGCACTCTGGGGTGTGGGCCACCTTTTCTGCTCCCCCAGTGTGGAGGGGACATTCCAGCCCCCGCCCGCTGCCCACTGTGTGCCCGGCACTGCCACTCTGCTTTTCAGATGGGAAGAGCAGGGCCTACTCGGGTCTGCAGGTGGTGGAGACAGGGGACCAGGCTCAGCAGCCCCCAGCAGGAGGCGTGGTCAGCAGGACCCACCCAGCCCAGAGGGGCATTTGACACCCTCACCCCTCAGCTTCCCTGCAGCCTTGCCCCGCCCAGGCTGCCCTGCCTCCCTCGGCCCCCCTGCTGGGTGTCTGTGTGTCCCAGCTCCCAGCTGCCTCTGATGGTTCTGGGCCTGGGGACCGCCACAGACGCTGCTGCAGCGTGACCCTGGCCGTCAGGCCCTGCGTGCACTGAGGGGTCAGCGAGGGGAGGAGCCGCTGGGACTTGCCCTGAGGGGCTGTCGGGGAACAAGAGCCCCCTGTGTGCTGGGGAGGCCTGCACACTGAGCCACTGTCTCTTCTGGGCACACCCTCTGTGCGGCCTGGGCTGCCTCCCCCGTGCCTGCTGGGGGGCACCCCCACAGGCCTTGAGAGTCCCACTCACTAGAGGCCCAGAGGAGGAGCGCAGGCCCCACTGGTCATCAAGCACCCGACTGCGTCCACTGGGAGGAGGGCGGGCCCTGCGAGGCGTGGATGTGCAGGCAGGGGCTGGTGCCTGGCGTCTCGCAGCCCCCTAACCTCTTACATGTGCTGTCCCGACTCCCACCCTCTGCAGCCGCAGCCCCTCCTCCCAGACCCAGCTGACGTCTAGACTCCCCCATCCGCCTGGGCCCCGGGAACTGCCCCCCACCAAGCCTGCACTCTGCAGGGACCACTGTCTCCTGCCAGTGGCTCCCAGGGCACTGTGGACCCTGCAGGGCCAGGACAGAGGCCCTCACGAGAATGAGTTCCTGTGCCCCTCCTGGCCTGGCCAAGGAGGGGGACAGGTGCCCCTCCCTTGGGGGAGCATCTTGGGTGTGTGTGAGCTGATCACTTGGCAACGGGTGCTTGCTCCCCGGAGTGAGGAAGCAGCTCTGTGTCCCTAGAGGCTCTGGGCACAGCGTGGGTGGTCCTGGAGAGGACAGCCCCCAGCAGTCTGCCTGCGGGTTCCCAGGGGTGCCCCAGTCTCCACTGTTCCCCTGCTCTTCTCTGGACCCCGTAATAGCATCGCCAAGAGCATCGGCTCATTTCCAGGCCATAGCACGGCTGTGAGCTGTGGCAGGGCCAGACAGCCCTCAGCGTGTGTTGAAGGCAGCGTCGCTCGCCCTGTGGGGGAGGCCCTGTCTGACCCTCGGCACGGCAAGGCCTGGGAGGTGGGACCACTTGGGTCCCCCAGGAGGGCTTGCTCACGACTCGAGGCGGCATTCAGCTCAGAAGCCCCTCCTGGGCAGCACCTGTGTCCCCGACATGCCTGACATGTCAGACTCAGGTGGCCCACTGGCCCTTTCCGCACCGGTACGGTGGATTTCCTTCCTTCCTTCCTTCCTTCCTTCCTTCCTTCCTTCCTTCCTTCCTTCCTTCCTGCCTTCCTGCCTTCCTTCCTTCCTTTCTCTTTCTTTCTTTCTTTCTTTCTTTCTTTCTTTCTTTCTTTCTTTCTTTCTTTCTCTCTCTCTCTTTCTCTCTCTTCCTCCCTCCCTCCCTCTCTCTCTCTCTCTCTCTTTCTTTCTTTCTTTCTTTTTTTCAGATTTATTTGAGGCTGGCGTTGTGGCATAGCAGGTAAAGCTGCTGCCTGTGCTACCGGCATCCCATGCGAGTGCCAGTTCATGTCCTAACTGCTCCAGCTCACTTCTGATCGGCCTGGGAAAAGCAGCAGAAGATGCCCAAATGTCTGGGCTCCTGCCACTCTCGTGAGAGAGCCAGAGGAAGCCCCTGGCCCCTGGCTTCGGTCTGGCCCAGCCCTGGCTGTTACAGCTCTCTGGGGAGTAAATCAGTGAATGGAAAAATCTGTCTATTTCTCCCTCTCTCTCTGTAACTCTTTGAAACTAGTAAATAAATCTTAAAACAAACAAACAAACAAAAAAACAAAAACAAACAAACAAACAAAAAAGACTTAATTATTTGAAAGGCAAAGCATCAGAGAGGGGTTGGGGGGAAGATCTTTGATCTGCTGGTTCATTCCCAAATGACTACAACGGCCAGGGCTGGGCCAGGCTGAAGCCAGGAGCTCCCTCCAAGTCTCCCACGTGGGTGGTGGCAGGGGCCCATGTACTGGAACATCGTCCGCTGCTTTCCCAGGTGCGTCGTGGGAGCCGGGTCAGAAGCAGAGCAGCTGGGACGCAGCCTGTGCTGGGATGTGGGGTGCCCTCGGCGCTCGCAGCCTGATCTTACCGCGGTGCGTGCTGTCTCTGAGCGAAAGCTGAGCCGTGGCCTTCCTCGCCGTGGATGGGATGTGTGGGCTGGGCCTGGCCTGGCCTTCTGCACCACCGTGCTGAGTGCCTGTCTCTTGGCTCAGCTCCTGAGGGGGCTTGGCTCCCCCTGGCTCTCAGCAGGTCTCAGAGGTCTGCCCCGTGGTGCTGTGAGGCCCAGCACGGGCAGGGGCCTGAAGGAGCTCCTGGTGACGAGCTGAACGCCACCTTGTCCTTGACCCTGCGGTCAGGCTTCGTGAAGGCCGGGAGAGCTCAGCCTTTAGGCTGTGCCCTAAGCCTGGCTGAAGAGCTCCCTGGGGCTTTGCACCCCTGGCTGCCACCTTGCCACCTCAGAGAAGAGGCTGGAACAGGAGGGGGCTGGAAGAAGGCACGCTGGGACTGCTCGCCGCTGGGTCCGTTCCTGGTCAGACGAAGGTCGAGGGTTGGGAGGAGTCGTGAGAGCCGTCCCTGAACCACTGGAACCTTGGATCGGTCCCTGAGGTCCTGGCCTAGAAGGAGCCGTGGGCAGTGACCTGGGCCTCTACCTGGGTGACTGGGAGCAAGGCCTTGGTTTCCTTCTTTGTGCAAAGTGGGTCAGGCATCTTCTGTCTCCTCCAGGCAGCTGAGAGGGGAGATCCGTGTGGAGGCCATTTCGGGGGAGTCGGCTCCTGGGGTCTGTCGTTCTTGGAGGAGGCCCAGGAGGCTCTGGCCACACCCCATGGCATCTGTGTCCCCCTTGAGCTCAGAAAAGCTCCCGGTCGTGGCCGTCTCAGCCGAGGGGTGCGGAGCTGCGAGAGGGGAAGGTGTCGTTGCTCGAGGGAGCGGAGTCTGACTTTGCTTCACAGTGTGTGACAAGGCAGTGCTGGCCCCAATGCATCCCTGAGCTCTGCTCTGGGCCCCTGCCCTGTGCCTGGTGATAGGTTTGAGGTGGGGGATCCCACATGCTCTGGGCAGTGCCAGGCCCGGAGCCCCCACCTGTCCCAGGACAGGGGTCTGGGTTCATGGCGCCATCTGGTGTTCACCGGGTAGTTTTTGGAAGTCGGGGTGGAGAGGTGGAGATTTGCCCCGGGCACAGATGGGGTGCCCCAGGCTGCTGGCCGACCCTCAGGCAGCTGTGCCCTCCAGCCTCCGCCCGGATGTGACCCTGCAGGGCATCTTGCGTAGGCCCGCCCCACCCCTCACCACACAACTGTATTTTTCATGGAGGGTTTGAAAGAATGTATCGACTTGTTTTCACTTATTTGAAATGCAGAGACCTCTCATCTGCCAGGGTCCTTCCGGAGTGCCCACAGCAGCGGGAGCCAGAGCCCAGGACTCCCTCTGGGTCTCCTGCCGTAGGCATGAGGGACCCAGCTCCGAGAGCCGTCACCTGCGCGGAGGCTGCAGTCAGGGACTGGAGCCCAGCACCAGACGCCCACCAGTCCCTGGCGTTTTACTGCGAGGCGTTGTCGCCTGAGGCTCTGGGAGGGCCGGCTTTCGGCCCTTTCCCCCCAGCTCCAAGTGTCTCGCTCAGGCCGTTGTCCCATTGCACTGGGACCACGCGCAGGCCCGGGAGCTCTGTGGGGATGCACGAGGAGGGCTCTGCCCCCGGGGGCCGTGGGCACCGCTACCTCTCTCTCCTGGGTCCCGCTCCAGTGAGAGTCCCGGGGTCTGTCGGGACTGTCACGCTGAGTGACACACACCACACCCCCAGGCCTGCCTGCGCCCGCCTGGAGCCATGAGCGAGTGCCGCCGGGACAGCACGAGCAGCCTGCAGCGCAAGAAGCCACCCTGGCTGAAGCTGGACATTCCCGCCGTGGCGCCCCCGGCGGCGGAGGAGCCCAGTGTTCTGCAGGTAGGCCCTGGCCAGCGCGGGCTGAGTGCGGCCCCTGCATGGCCCCCTCACCGGGACCCTGTTGCCCAGCCCCTGCGGCGCCAGGCTTTCCTGCGGAGCGTGAGCATGCCTGCGGAGACGGCACACGTGCCCTGCGCTCACCCTGAGCCCCGGCGGCCCGTGCTGCAGCGCCAGGCCTCCATCACTCAGACCATCCGCAGGTACTGCCCCGGCCACTCGCGGGGTGGGGTGGGGGCTAGGGGCGGGTCCCCTCCTGTCCCAGCCTCCTCCTCGCCGTGGTCTGCACATTCCCTGTTCTGTTCTGGGGCCTGACTGCATTCACCCCTGCCCCCCCAGGGCTCAATCTGTCCTTCTCTGTCTCCCCCTGCTTGAACGCGCTGGCCCTCGGCAGCCGACAGGTGCGCTTTGGGCGTGTCCACACTCTGCCCCTCTTGGGTTCCCAGGCTGCCCGCAGGGCCCTCCCACAACGCCAGTCTCTCTCCTGGTCCCTGCTCAGGTACCTCAGGCAGGTCATGGGTGTGCTGCTGTTTTCTGGCGTGTGCATGGCGTGTGGCTCTCGGGAGCTGCCCGAGTGGCTTGTGTTCCCTGGGGCTCCTAGCGGCAGGTGCTGGTGGTGTTTCTGTTTGCATGGCCAAGGGCTATGGGCAGCCTGTCCTGGCCTGTAGCACCTGCTGTCAGGCCTCTGCCGTCCTGGTCACTGCCGCTGCCTGGGGCCAGGCTCCCTTGGACTGAGCTGTCCATTCCTTCTCTGGACCCAGTGCCTCCCCCACCCTGTACCCCAGCTCCCCTCAGGGTGGCACAGGTATGCAGCCCTCAGCTAGGTAGGATCAGACGTCGTGTAGTGGGAACTTGGGGTTGGTTAAGTAGTTAGAGGTGGCCTGGGCTGGCCTCCTTGTCCTCTGCTGCCGTCCTGCCTGGCCCCTGTGGGACTGGCGGCCCCTCACTGGGCCCCTCCTGTGCCAGGGGCACAGCCGACTGGTTCGGCGTGAGCAAGGACAGCGACAGCACCCAGAAGTGGCAGCGCAAGAGCATCCGCCACTGCAGCCAGCGCTACGGGAAGCTGAAGCCCCAGGTCATCCGGGAGCTGGACCTGCCCAGCCAGGACAACGTGTCGCTGACCAGCACCGAGACCCCCCCGCCGCTCTATGTGGGGCCGTGCCAGCTGGGCATGCAGAAGGTACACGGCCACCGCTGCCTCCTCGGCCCCGCCTTCTCCCCGGGGCTGGGGTCGGGGCCGCATCAGCCTGAGCGGAGGACGCTTCTCCGGGGCGCATGGTCTGAGAGGGCAGTGGGGCAGTGGGACAGTCTCATGCAGGTGTCCACCGGCCCGGGGGAGGGGCCCACCGTGCCCGCTGCAGGGAGAGGGAACTGGGGTGGGACGGGGCGGGGCGGGGGGCAGCGGGAAGCCGCTGTCTGTGTGAGGAGCCCCCGTGGTGCTGACCCGGCTCTGAGTGCGACCTCTTCCTGTCCAGATCATAGACCCCCTGGCCCGGGGGCGGGCGTTCCGTGTGGCTGACGACGCTGCCGACGGCCTGAGCGCCCCGCACACTCCCATCACGCCGGGGGCCGCCTCCCTCTGCTCCTTCTCCAGCTCCCGCTCAGGTTTCAGCCGGCTCCCCCGGCGGCGCAAGCGGGAGTCGGTGGCCAAGATGAGCTTCAGGGCCGCCGCCGCGCTGGTGAAGGTGGGTGTGCGGCCGAGGGTGCGGTGGGGGCGCAGCTGGCCCCAGCTCCCAGACTTCCCTCCTCCTCCTCCTCCTCCTCCTCCTCCTCCTCAGGGGCGCTCCATTAGAGATGGCACCCTGCGCCGGGCACAGCGCCGCAGCTTCACGCCGGCCAGCTTCCTGGAGGAGGACACGGCAGACTTCCCCGACGAGCTGGACACGTCCTTCTTCGCCCGGGTAAGAAGAGCCCGCTCGTCACTCCCGGCCCCGTGGGCTCGGCGTCGCCCCTGACCTCGTGTGGTTTGCTCAGGAAGGTGTCCTCCACGAGGAGCTGTCCACGTACCCGGACGAGGTGTTCGAGTCCCCGTCGGAGGCCGCACTCAAGGACTGGGAGAAGGCCCCGGAGCAGGCGGAGCTCACCGGCGGGGCCCTGGACCGCAGTGAGCTGGAGCGCAGCCATCTGATGCTGTGAGCGCGGGCAGGCGGGCAGGGAGGGGAGGCAGAGCCATGTCGGCCATGGCCGTGAGGGTGACAGAAGGGCAGCCTCCTGGACTGAGGGTCCTGCGTGGCCACGGGGTGGGGACTGAGGCCCCAGGGAAGCACCAGGTGTCACAGTCGTCCCTAGGAGGTGCAGCGCTGCTGGCTGGGCCCGGTCTCCTCCTCCCTGCCACCGGGGAGGGGCGCGGGGCTCCTCTGTTCTCTAAAGAGGAGGCTGATCCTGACAGTGCCGGGCCCCGGGCCCTCGGTGAGGTGGGGGCAGGACAGAGCTGGGCAGAACGGCAGCAGGGGCGGGGCCTGAGGCAGCAGGTGGACACATGGGCTCTTTCCAGGCCCCTGGAGCGAGGGTGGCGGAAGCAGAAGGATGGTGGTGCTGTGGCCCCGCAGCCCAAGGTGCGGCTTCGGCAGGAGGTAGTGAGCCCGCCCGGGGCGCGGCGGGGCCAGCGCATCGCCGTGCCAGTGCGCAAGCTCTTCGCCCGGGAGAAGCGGCCCTACGGCCTGGGCATGGTGGGCCGGCTCACCAACCGCACCTACCGCAAGCGCATCGACAGCTACGTCAGGCGCCAGATCGAGGACATGGACGACCACAGGTAGGCCCCGCAGGCCGAGGGTGCGGGCTCTGGGCCGGGGCCGGGCCCCTGCTGATGCGCCGCCCCGCAGGCCCTTCTTCACCTACTGGCTCACCTTCGTACACTCGCTGGTCACCATCCTCGCCGTGTGCATCTACGGCATCGCGCCCGTGGGCTTCTCACAGCACGAGACCGTGGACTCGGTGAGCTGCCCCGCCCCGCCCCGCCCCGCCGGGCCTTGCCCCCGCCCCTGCCGGCATCTTACCCCCACCCCCCGCCCGCACCACAGGTGCTTCGGAACCGCGGTGTCTACGAGAACGTGAAGTACGTGCAGCAGGAGAACTTCTGGATCGGGCCCAGCTCGGTGAGGGCACGTGGCGCCGGGGCTGGGGTGGCGGCGGGGGGCCCGGCCTGCAGCCTCACGTGCCCCTCACCCACAGGAGGCCCTCATTCACCTGGGCGCCAAGTTCTCACCGTGCATGCGCCAGGACCCGCAGGTGCACAGTTTTATCCGCGCCGCGCGGGAGCGCGAGAAGCACTCGGCGTGCTGCGTGCGCAACGACCGCTCGGGCTGTGTGCAGACCTCGGAGGAGGAGTGCTCGGTGCGTGGCCTCTGGGTGTTCTCTGAGGGTCCCGCTGCAGGCAGACCCGCCGGAGTTGTCCTTTACTGCCATTCTTGGCACCCGCGGGCCAGGGCCTTGCTGTCACATTAATCCCTGGGACTCTCCCTGCCATGTTATTTCCTGAGAGGCAGAGGCAGAGGCAGAGAGGACCACTCCCCTCGGCTGCTCACTCCCCAGATGCCTGCCAGGGATAGGCAGACACAAGCCGGCAGCTGCAGTTGCCATCCAGGTGGCAGGAACACGCCTACCTGGGCTGTCTGCGCTGTCTCCCGAGGTCCACACTGGCAGGAAGCTGGAGTCAGCAGTGAGATCCAGACACCAATGCAGGCGCCCCTACACGCCTCCAACCACCAGTTCCTGGCCTGCAGACAGTCATTTGAGGTTATTGTTGTGTGCTGGTTCACTCCCAAAGTGGCTACAATGGCTGGAGCTGAGCTGATCTGAAGCCAGGAGCCAGGAGCTTCTTCCAGGTCTCCCATGTGGGCGCAGGGGCCCAAGCAGTTGGGCCATCTTCCACTGCTTTCCCAGGCCATAGCAGAGAGCTGGATCGGAAGTGGAGCAGCCGGGACTTGAACCGATGCCCCTATGGGATGCCGGCACTACAGGATGGGGCTTCTGTGCCACAGAGCCAGCCACGTGTGCATGGATCTTAACCTTCACCTAAGTGGCTGTTTCTTCACTACGCATTTTTTTTTAAAAAAGATTTTATTTATTTGAGAGGTAGAGTTACACAGAGGAGAGATAGAGGTCTTCCATCCACTGGTTCACTCCCAAAATGGCTATAACGGCTGGAGCGGAGCTGATCCAAAGCCAGGAGCTAGGAGCTGCTTCTGGGTCTCCCATGCAGGTGCCATCTGCTGCTTCCCAGGGCACAGCAGAGAGCTGGATTGGAAGAGCAGCAGCCGGGACATGAATGGGCGCCCTTATGGGATGCTGGCGCCACAAGTGGAGGCCTAGCCTACTGTGCCACAGCGCTGGCTCCCAGCAGTTTTTAAAATTTATATGAAAGGCTGAGTAAGAGAGAGTAGGGGGAGGGGGTTTATCTTCCATCTGCTGGTTCACTCCCCAAATAGCTGTACTACCTAGGGTGGGGCCAGGCTGAAGCCAGGAGCTAGGAACTTCATCTGAGTCTCTCACATGCATGGCAAGAACTCAAGTACAGAAGTCAGTACTGGCTGGTCCCCAGGTGCATAAGCAGGGAGCTGGATTGGAAGTGGAGCAGCTGGGACTTGGACCAGCACTTTGATATGGGATGCAGTCATTCCAAGCGGCAGCTTAACCCACGGCACCACAATCCACCCCCCCCCCCCCCCCCAGTAATCTAACAACAAAAAAGACTCATTCAGGCTTTTATCACATCATCTTATACAGATCATCTTATACAGGGCACCTAACAAATTAATGGAAAAATGAAATTTGGGGGGCCGACACTGTGGCACAGTGGATTAAGCTCCCATCTGCAGTGCCAGCATCCCATGTGGGCACCAGTTCAAGTCCCGGCTGCTCTACTTCTGATCCAGCTCTCTGCTATGGCCTGGGAAAGCAGTGGAAGATGGCTCGAGTGCTGGGGTCTGCTCCCACGTGGGAGACCTGAAAGAAGCTCCTGGCTTCAACCTGCCTCAGCCCCGGCCATTGTGGCCATTTGGGGAGTGAACCAGTGGATGGAAGATATGTCTGTTTATGTAATTCTGACTTTTAAATACGTTAATAAATAAATAAATCTTTTTTTTTAAAGCCATTTAAAAAGACAATCCTAATTATTTTATTTACTTTATTTGAAAGTCTGAGTTACATGGGGTGAAGGGAGAGAGAGAATGATTCACTCTCCAGACGGCCACAACAGCTGGGCCTGGGCCAGGGGCCTAAGCATTTTGGCCATCTTTGCTGCTTTTCTCAGGCCACTGGCAGGGAGATGGAGTGGAAGTGGAGCAGCCAGGCCTCGAACGACAATGTCCCTATGGGATGCTGGCATCACAGTTGGTGGCTTTACCTGCTATGCTATGATGCTGGCTCCAGATGAGTTTCTTTAAAAAAATCTTTGTGGTGCAAAAAATGTAGAGTCCACACATATTTCCTTTATTTCCTGTTTACTTGAAAGGCAGAGAGAGGTATCTTCCATCCTCTGGTTCATTCCCCAAGTGGCTGCAGCAACGGCTGGTGCTGGGCCAGGCTGAAACCAGGAGCCAGGAACTTCATCCTGGTCTCCCATGTGGGTGGCGAGGGCGCAAGCACTAGGGCCCTCCTCTGCCTTCCCAGGTGCATTAGCAGGGAGCTGGGTCAGAAGTCGAGCAGCAGGCAGGACTTGAGCTGGCGGTTAGCTCGCTGTACCGCGATCTGGCCCCCATGCAGCTTTTTTGTAACTCCACGAACTTTTTGAGAACTCCTCAAAGTGTCCATAGTTAATACCAGTTGTTTTTAACTGTAAACTAACAGGAATTAAGCTGCTCAGCTTTGCTAAGAGGAAGTCTCCCCACATGCCAAGTGCGTTTCCGAGGCTGAGCTGCAGTCAGGATCTCTTGGCTTTGCCCTGATCCCCCACAATGCAAGCGGTGGGCTCTGACCAGGGGTGACCCTGTGTGTCCCCACAGTCCACACTTGCAGTTTGGGTGAAGTGGCCCATTCATCCTAGTGCCCCGGACCTTGCTGGCCAGAAGAGGCAGTTTGGCTCTGTCTGCCACCAGGACCCCAGGTCAGTGTGGCTGTTCTACGTCTGTCCATCTTCCTGGGGGGTGCGGCAAGGGCACAGGCTCCCCCTCTTGTGGTTGAGTTGGGTGGGAGGGCACAATGGCAGGGGCTTGGCACAGTGCTCACGTGTTGGGCTCACGCAGGGTGTGTGACGAGCCCTCCTCTGAGGACCCCCATGAGTGGCCAGAAGACATCACCAAGTGGCCGGTGAGCTGGGGGGGTTGTTGGGGAGCCACCCTCCTCCCCTGAGGCCACACCTCACCAGCAGTGGTGCCAGAGAGACCCCCACTGTGGGGTTAGTGTCTCCAGACGCCCCTGGCGACCTGTGAGGTCAGGCAGACAGGCGGTGTGTGCTGGGTTGGAGTCAGGACACTGTCTCCAGTGGACTTGCTTATGCGGGTCCTGTGTCCACACACACAGAGAGGCCAAGGGCTGGGGGAGCCCCTGGCCCAGCTTACCCCTGTCTCTGACCCAGATCTGCACGAAAAGCAGTGCTGGCAACCACACCAACCATCCGCACATGGACTGTGTCCTAACAGGCCGGCCCTGCTGCATCGGCACCAAGGGCAGGTGAGTGTGCGTGCTCACTGCACCTGCTGTGCCAGCCTCACACGTGCCCTGCGATTGTGCCCTTCCCCCTTGCCAAATCTTGAAAAAATCCCGACTCCCCAGGGTGTGGGGTGGGACTCACTCAGGGCTGAGGGCGGCGCCTTGGCCCCTGAGCCCGCAGTCTCGTTCTGCAAGGTGGCGCCCTCCAAGCTCGGCTTGCCTTCCAGGTGTGAGATCACCTCCCGGGAGTACTGTGACTTCATGAGAGGCTACTTCCACGAGGAGGCCACTCTGTGCTCCCAGGTAGGCCTCCGCCGGGCAGCCCTGCCCCCGCCCAGCACCGCAGGCACTGACGGCCGCTCTCCGCAGGTGCACTGCATGGATGACGTGTGCGGGCTCCTGCCCTTCCTCAACCCCGAGGTGCCCGACCAGTTCTACCGCTTGTGGCTGTCCCTCTTCCTGCACGCAGGGCAAGTGACACTGGGCTGAGCAGATGGTCTGAGACCCCAGGAGTGGGAGTGGGAGCTGGCTGGGGTGGGGGCAGCCACTCCCCGGCTGATGCCCCGTCCGCCCCACAGGATCCTGCACTGCCTGGTGTCCGTCTGCTTCCAGATGACGGTGCTGCGGGACCTGGAGAAGCTGGCGGGTTGGCACCGCATCGCCATCATCTACCTGCTGAGCGGTGTCACTGGCAACCTGGCCAGTGCCATCTTCCTGCCATACCGGGCAGAGGTAACCCCTCACAGCCCTGGCCTCGGGTGGGGTTGCTGCCGTGGGTTGTGGCCAGCCCGAGTCCCCTTCAGGGTCGGCCACACACTTTGGGTCTCCACCTGGCGGGTCAGCCCTGATCGGCTCTGGGCCGTGGCAGGCAGGGTCGGGGATGGAGCCCTGCGAGCTCACGGGGACCGCCTCTGCCCCCAGGTGGGCCCGGCCGGCTCTCAGTTTGGCATCCTGGCCTGCCTCTTCGTGGAGCTCTTCCAGAGCTGGCAGATCCTGGCGCGGCCCTGGCGAGCCTTCTTCAAGCTGCTGGCCGTGGTGCTCTTCCTGTTCACCTTCGGGCTGCTGCCCTGGATCGACAACTTCGCACACGTCTCTGGCTTCGTCAGCGGCCTCTTCCTCTCCTTTGCCTTCCTGCCCTACATCAGCTTCGGCAAGTTTGACCTGTACCGCAAGCGCTGCCAGATCATCGTCTTCCAGCTGGTCTTCCTGGGCCTCCTGGCTGGCCTGGTGGTCCTGTTCTACTTCTACCCCGTGCGCTGTGAGTGGTGCGAGTTCCTCACCTGCATCCCCTTCACCGACAAGTTCTGTGAGAAGTACGAGCTGGACGCTCAGCTCCACTGAGCTGGCTGTGGGAGCTGGCGGCCCCGTGCGCCAGCGGGCTGCAGCTGGGCAGGCATGACCCCTGAGCCCGAGGCCTAGGAGACGGCCTGCTGGGTGCAGGGCCCTGCGTTTCCTGAACACAGACCGCCTGTGCCTCGTTCGCGCCAGCTGAACTGAACACAGACCGCCTGTGCCTTGTTCACGCCAGCTGAACTGAACACAGACCGCCTGTGCCTTGTTCACGCCTGTTGAACTGAACACGGACCGCCTGTGCCTTGTTCACGCCTGTTGAACTGAACACGGACCGCCTGTGCCTTGTTCGTGCCTGTTGAAGCCTCCGCACTGCCGGTGCTCACTGTCCGCGTCCCTGTGATAACCGTCTAACCAGTCCTTCGACGACCACCTCACGTGGCCAATAAACGTACCGGGAGCGTTTTAGCTGCCACTGACTCGACTGAGGTGTCTCCTCCTTCCTGGCGTCTGGCTCGGGGCCATGGAGGGAGCCCCTGCCAGCCCCTGGCCCGAGTCCCCGGAACGGGAACCGAGTGTGAGACACAGCCACGGCGCCTCAGGCGGGTGCGTGCCACTGGGAGCGGACACCGGGGCGGGTGGTGGCATCGCCCCAGCTGCTTGGCACTTTTCTAAGTGAGCGCTGGGGGCTGAGGCTGGGGGCCCACCCACAGCAAGGCTGCATCTCACTCCCTCTGTGTGCTGTGCACATGGGGGTCACCGCTGAGCGGTGGGGAGCTGTGGCCCAGGGCTCAAGTGTGGCCTCTCTAGACTTTAGGGCTCACCTGCACCAGCTTTCTGCCCTCACTGCCCCGAGGGCGAGCCCACTCCTGCCCAAGCACAGTGCGGTGGCCCTTTCATGTCCCAGACCCAGAGCACACAGTTCATTCTGCACAGGGGCCAGGCCAGACCCCACAGCACACAGTTCATTCTGCACAGGGGCCAGGCCAGACCCACAGCACACAGTTCATTCTCTACAGAGGGTGGGGCCAGACCCACAGCACACAGGTTCATTCTATACAGGGGCCAGGCCAGACCACACAGCACACAGTTCATTCTCTACAGAGGGTGGGGCCAGACCCACAGCACACAGTTCATTCTGCACAGGGGCCAGGCCAGACCCATAGCACACAGTTCATTCTATACAGGGGCCAGGCCAGACCACACAGCACACAGTTCATTCTATACAGGGGCCAGGCCAGACCCCACAGCACACAGTTCATTCTATACAGGGGCCAGGCCAGACCCCACAGCACACAGTTCATTCTATACAGGGGCCAGACCAGACCCCACAGCACACAGTTCATTCTATACAGGGGCCAGGCCAGACCCACAGCACACAGTTCATTCTATACAGGGGCCAGACCCCACAGCACACAGTTCATTCTATACAGGGGCCAGGCCAGACCACACAGCACACAGGTTCATTCTATACAGGGGCCAGGCCAGACCCCACAGCACACAGTTCATTCTATACAGGGGCCAGGCCAGACCCCACAGCACACAGTTCATTCTATACAGGGGCCAGGCCAGACCCACAGCACACAGGTTCATTCTATACAGGGGCCAGGCCAGACCCACAGCACACAGTTCATTCTATACAGGGGCCAGGCCAGACCCCACAGCACACAGTTCATTCTATACAGGGGCCAGGCCAGACCCCACAGCACACAGTTCATTCTATACAGGGGCCAGGCCAGACCCACAGCACACAGGTTCATTCTATACAGGGGCCAGGCCAGACCCACAGCACACAGTTCATTCTATACAGGGGCCAGGCCAGACCCCACAGCACACAGTTCATTCTATACAGGGGCCAGGCCAGACCCCACAGCACACAGTTCATTCTATACAGGGGCCAGGCCAGACCCACAGCACACAGTTCATTCTATACAGGGGCCAGACCCCACAGCACACAGTTCATTCTATACAGGGGCCAGGCCAGACCACACAGCACACAGGTTCATTCTATACAGGGGCCAGGCCAGACCCCACAGCACACAGTTCATTCTATACAGGGGCCAGGCCAGACCCCACAGCACACAGTTCATTCTATACAGGGGCCAGGCCAGACCCACAGCACACAGTTCATTCTATACAGGGGCCAGGCCAGACCCCACAGCACACAGTTCATTCTATACAGGGGCCAGGCCAGACCCCACAGCACACAGTTCATTCTATACAGGGGCCAGGCCAGACCCACAGCACACAGTTCATTCTATACAGGGGCCAGACCCCACAGCACACAGTTCATTCTATACAGGGGCCAGGCCAGACCCCACAGCACACAGTTCATTCTATACAGGGGCCAGGCCAGACCCCACAGCACACAGTTCATTCTATACAGGGGGCAGACCCACAGCACACAGTTCATTCTATACAGGGGGCAGACCCACAGCACACAGTTCATTCTATACAGGGGCCAGACCCACAGCACACAGGTTCATTCTATACAGGGGCCAGGCCAGACCCCACAGCACACAGGTTCATTCTATACAGGGGCCAGGCCAGACCACACAGCACACAGTTCATTCTATACAGGGGCCAGGCCAGACCCACAGCACACAGTTCATTCTATACAGGGGCCAGGCCAGACCCCACAGCACACAGTTCATTCTATACAGGGGGCAGACCCACAGCACACAGTTCATTCTATACAGGGGCCAGACCCACAGCACACAGTTCATTCTATACAGGGGCCAGGCCAGACCCCACAGCACACAGGTTCATTCTATACAGGGGCCAGGCCAGACCCCACAGCACACAGTTCATTCTATACAGGGGCCAGGCCAGACCCCACAGCACACAGTTCATTCTATACAGGGGCCAGGCCAGACCCACAGCACACAGTTCATTCTATACAGGGGCCAGGCCAGACCCCACAGCACACAGTTCATTCTATACAGGGGGCAGACCCACAGCACACAGTTCATTCTATACAGGGGCCAGACCCACAGCACACAGTTCATTCTATACAGGGGCCAGGCCAGACCCCACAGCACACAGGTTCATTCTATACAGGGGCCAGGCCAGACCCCACAGCACACAGTTCATTCTATACAGGGGCCAGGCCAGACCCCACAGCACACAGTTCATTCTATACAGGGGCCAGGCCAGACCCACAGCACACAGTTCATTCTATACAGGGGCCAGGCCAGACCCCACAGCACACAGTTCATTCTATACAGGGGCCAGGCCAGACCACACAGTTTATTTTGCACAGAGGGTGGGGCCAGACCCCCAGCACACAGTTCATTCTGTACAGTGGGTGGGGCCAAACAGCCCGGGGGGTCTGCTGGTGGCTCGGGTGCTTACCCTCGGGTAAAAACAGGCTCAGGTCATGCTCCCGGGGAGAACCAGCCCCACCCCGTGCTGCTCAGTCCTGACAGCTCGTGCTGGGCACGGCCAGGCTGCGTCAACAGCCGTTCTGTGAAGGGGCACAGCCCAGGAGGAGCCTGGCCACTGGTGCAGGGCTGTCTTGTCTGGAGGCTCACTTCTGCCTCAGCTTTTTGATGAAGGAAACCTCGTCCCGATTGCGGATCCCGTAACTGAAAGGACAAAAGGCGCAGTGTCTGACTGCAGGTGGGTGTGTAAGTCCCCACCGCAGGGGTGTGGGAGACCCCGAGTGAGCCACAGGTGAGGCGTGCGCGCCCGCCCGCAGGCCCGAGAGGAGCAGCCGGCCGCGGTTCACTTGCACGCGTCGCCCCGAGCTGTGCAGCCCTGAGCCACGGCTGGAGAGAACCAGCAGTGCCCATGCTCTGCTCCGCTGCCTGCCATCTCCTGAGCCCCGCGGAGGCAGCAGACCACGTGACCCCTCCCTGGACTTACTCGCGGAGCTTCTTCCTGTCCTCTGTGAGCTTCTCTCCCGCAGAGGTCAGGTGGTACGTCCTCCACACGTAGGACCTGCACGGGGGGCCTCAGGTAAACTCCCGAGCAGGCCGAGCGCGGCAGCTCGGGGGGACAGTGCCGTGGGGCCTGCCAGAGGGGCAGAGGGGCAGCTGGGCCCCGCACACCTCGCGAAGGAGACAGACGGCAGTGCTGAGCTGCTGTGAGGACACGCGACTCAGCAGGACAGCGAGGCCAGCAGTGTCTGAGGAAGGGACAGGGCCACGGATGGTGCTCCAGCTGTCACCAGCGTAGGCCATGGACGGTGCTCCAGCCGACACTGGGGAGGCCACTTCTGGACACACTAGTGTCCTAAGTGTCCCCAAGTGAAGGTATCAGCAGCTCAGCTGGGTGACATGACGAGAGACGTGTAAGAGCAGCGGAGGGAGCTTTCCTGCAGGCCCCTGTGACGGGCCGTGACGGGGCTGCTGTCCCACTCACCAGCTGATGTGCTGAATGCCCCCTTCTCGCTCCTGCTTGAGCTGCACGTATCTCTGGATGGCCTTCTTCAGGTCCAGGACCGTGGCGTTCTGCACCACGACCACAGCTGCAGGGAGAAGACGTGGGGTGGGGATTCACAGCCCTGGCTTCCGCCTGCGGGTTTCCCGACGGCCAGGCCCGCTACCATCTGAAGCGGAGAGCGGCACTCACGCATGACTTCTCCGTCCATCTTGGACACTCGGACCGTCATCGCTTGGCCGTATTCTAGTGCAATCTGGGAGTTGATCTCTTCCAAAGTCACCTAGAAAGCGCCAAGCAGGGGCAGTGGGAACCCTGGCTTTGTTTATCAGCCCAAACGGAACCAAACTTTATGGAGGGCCGGGGGAGGGGCTCCCTTTAGCACCTCAGTCTCAGGTTCCACCCGACTTCTCTATTTCATGCCGAATGGCTGTGGAAGCAGGGAGAGTGAGCCCCCAGGGGCTGCTGGGGGGGGAGGAGGGAGACGCTGGGCCTTTCAGTTTGCCCAAGAGCCCCTGGTCACCAGGATCCAGGCCAGAGCCCTGGACTAAGTGGGAGGCATGTGTGCAAAATACACAAGGCAGGAACACACGGCAGTGATAAGACTGCAGTATAACACTTTTCTTAGAGGAAATTCGCCTCTGCATCTACTTATTTGACGGGGGCGGGGCGGGGAGGAAGGAGAGGGGAGAGAAACACGAGTCTTCCATCCGCAAACGGCCCCAGCACCCAGGGCTAGGCCACGCCGAAGCCAGGGGCCGGGAGCCTCACCGGGCCCCAGGCACTGGGCCGCCCTCCGCCGCTCCCCGAGGAGCGCTGGCAGGGAGCCGGAAGGGAGCGGAGCAGCCGGAGCTCCCATTCTTCAACTGTCCTTTACCGACAACCTTCTGCATCAAGTTTGGCACCGTTTCCCCTGCCCCTTCACGCCGGGCCCGGACCAGGCCGGCCGCAGTCCCCCATCAGCACCTCTCCGGCGGCAGGTGGCCGCTCTGGCCGCGCGCACCTGGATCGGCAGGTCGCAGAGCAGCGGGTCCTGCACCACCATGGCGAGACCCTCCTGGAACACGTCCACCGCTTCCGAGTGAGGCAGCGTCTCCTCTTCGTCCTCATCCTCCTCCGGCACCTCGGGCCCCTCGGCCTCCTCGGCCTGCTCCGCTGCCTCCACGGTCGCCAGCCCGGAGCCGCCGGCCGCCGGCCCAGCCACTCCACGCTCGGGAGGCGGAGCACGGACGCGGACTGGGCCCACCTCCGTGAGGACGTCCAACCACCGGCGGGCCAAGGGGCGGGGCGGGCGCCCCAACCAATGGGAGTGCGAGGCGGCTTGCCGCAGGGCCGGCTGGGAGCGAGGGTCGGCGTGTCTATTGGTGGGCTAGCGGCGGGGGCCGCCGGGACCAACGTGAGGTCGAGGTGGGCGGGGTGTCGGCGTCGCGCGGCCAGGGAGCTTCCGGCCGTGGGGGCGCGCGGGCCAGGGCGCCGCCATGCTGCTGTTCTGCCCCGGCTGCGGGAACGGGCTGATCGTGGAGGAGGGCCAGCGCTGCCACCGCTTCGCCTGCAACACCTGCCCCTACGTGCACAACATCACCCGCAAGGTGGGCCTCGACGTTAGGGTCGGCCTCCGGCGGCCCCGGCCTCGCGTCCCTGGCCTGTGGGCGCATCTGTCCAAGACGCGCGCACGCCGGCGCCTCTCGCCTGGCCCGGCCGCCGCCTCCCTTCTGGGGCTGGTTTCGGAGTCGCCTGGTCGGGGCAGGGCGGCGGCTCCAGCTCCGGCCGCGGCCGCCCTCGGTGCCGCTCCGCGTCCCGCGTGGCGCCCGGCGTTCCTCGGGCGGCCTCCGTTTACTCGCGCTCCCTGGAGTGCTCCCGCCCCCCTCGGTCCCTTCTGCTGCCTTGTGGTCCGAGCGCGGTCCAGGGCAGAAGGCCTCGGCAGGCCTCCTTCCCTGTGTTTGTCCGGCCGCCTGGCTCGCACCTGGAGCCCCGGGGTGTCCAGCCGGCGAGCCGCGCGCACTGGCCTGGCACCCACCTGGAGCCCCGGGGTGTCCAGCCGGCCAGCCGCCCGCACTGGCCTGGCACCCACCTGGAGCCCCGGGGTGTCCAGCCGGCCAGCCGCCCGCACTGGTCTGCCGTGCACCTGAAGCCCCGGGGTGTCCAGCTGGCGAGCCGCGCGCACTGGTCTGGTGTGCACCTGGAGCCCCGGGGTGCCCAGCCGGCGAGCCGCGCGCACTGGCCTGGCACGCACCTGGAGCCCCAGGGTGTCCAACTGGCGAGCCGCCCGCACTGGCCTGGCACCCACCTGGAGCCCCGGGGTGTCCAGCCGGCGAGCCGCCCGCACTGGCCTGGCACCCACCTGGAGCCCCGGGGTGTCCAGCCGGCCAGCCGCGCGCACTGGTCTGCCCTGCACCTGGAGCCCCGGGGTGCCCAGCCGGCGAGCCGCCCGCACTGGCCTGGCACCCACCTGGAGCCCCGGGGTGTCCAGCCGGCGAGCCGCCCGCACTGGTCTGCCGTGCACCTGGAGCCCCGGGGTGTCCAGTTGGCGAGCCGCGCGCACTGGTCTGCCCTGCACCTGGAGCCCCGGGGTGTCCAGCCGGCGAGCCGCCCGCACTGGCCTGGCACCCACCTGGAGCCCCCGGGTGTCCAGCCGGCCAGCCGCCCGCACTGGTCTGCCGTGCACCTGAAGCCCCGGGGTGTCCAGCTGGCGAGCCGCGCGCACTGGTCTGGTGTGCACCTGGAGCCCCGGGGTGCCCAGCCGGCGAGCCGCGCGCACTGGCCTGGCACGCACCTGGAGCCCCAGGGTGTCCAACTGGCGAGCCGCCCGCACTGGCCTGGCACCCACCTGGAGCCCCGGGGTGTCCAGCCGGCGAGCCGCCCGCACTGGCCTGGCACCCACCTGGAGCCCCGGGGTGTCCAGCCGGCCAGCCGCGCGCACTGGTCTGCCCTGCACCTGGAGCCCCGGGGTGCCCAGCCGGCGAGCCGCCCGCACTGGCCTGGCACCCACCTGGAGCCCCGGGGTGTCCAGCCGGCGAGCCGCCCGCACTGGTCTGCCGTGCACCTGGAGCCCCGGGGTGTCCAGTTGGCGAGCCGCGCGCACTGGTCTGCCCTGCACCTGGAGCCCCGGGGTGTCCAGCCGGCGAGCCGCCCGCACTGGCCTGGCACGCACCTGGAGCCCCGGGGTGTCCAGTCGGCCAGCCGCCCGCACTGGCCTGGCACGCACCTGGAGCCCCGGGGTGTCCAGCCGGCGAGCCGCCCGCACTGGTCTGCCGTGCACCTGGAGCCCCGGGGTGTCCAGCCGGCGAGCCGCCCGCACTGGTCTGCCGTGCACCTGGAGCCCCGGGGTGTCCAGCCGGCGAGCCGCCCGCACTGGTCTGCCGTGCACCTGGAGCCCCGGGGTGTCCAGCCGGCGAGTCGCGCGCACTGGCCTGGCACCCACCTGGAGCCCCCGGGGTGCCCAGCCGGCCAGCCGCCCGCACTGGCCTGGCACGCACCTGGAGCCCCGGGGTGCCCAGCCGGCCAGCCGCGCACTCTCGCGCACACATGGTTAGCGCCTGTCACTTCCCCTCCTCCTCACGGCTGTGCGTCTGCTGGGCTCCCTCCATTCTCTGCCCTGGTGGTCCTGTCCCCTTGCTTGGAGGCTGAGGACTTGTTTCTGTTAGGTCACAAACCGGAAGTATCCGAAGCTGAAAGAAGTGGACGACGTGCTTGGGGGAGCGGCCGCCTGGGAGAATGTTGACTCCACTGCAGGTGAGGGGAACCTTTTCTGACTCCGAGCTGGGAGTGGCCTGAGGTTGCTAACTGTGCCCTGTCTCATCTGATCACTTGGATGATGTAAGCACCTCAGAATGGAAGATATTGCCTTCGGCCGGTGCCGCGGCTCACTAGGCTAATCCTTCGCCTGCGGCGCCGGCACCCCGGGTTCTAGTCCCGGTCGGGGCACCGGATTCTGTCCTGGTTGCTCCTCTTCCAGGCCAGCTCTCTGCTGTGGCCCGGGAGGGCAGTGGAGGATGGCCCAAGTGCTTGGGCCCTGCACCCCATGGGAGACCAGGAGAAGCACCTGGCTCCTGCCTTCGGATCAGCGCGGTGCGCCGGCCGCAGCGCGGCGGCCATTGGAGGGTGAACCAACGGCAAAAGGAAGACCTTTCTCTCTGTCTCTTTCTCTCACTGTCCACTCTGCCTGTCAAAAAAAAAAAAGGAAGATATTATAATTATTGTTATTATAAAGCAACAAAAATAATATTTGTTATTTTATAATAAATATTATAATTATAATATTTGTTATTTTATAATTGTTACACCAAGTTTTGGTTTAAGTCTTGGAGTCATAGGCAGGGGTTATATTCTCAAGGCAACCTCTAGTTGGGGACCTTGGTTGAGTGTGTTTTTCAGATTTAGCTTTTATTTATTTGAAAGGCAGAGTTGGAAGGAGAGAGGGAGAGAGCTCTTCTGCTTTGGTTCACTCTGGAGATGGCCACAATAGCTGGAGCTGGGCCAGGCTGAGACCTAGAGCTGGAATCTCCATCTGGTCTCCCACGTGGGTGGCAGGAGCCCAAGTACTTGAGCCATCGTAGACTCCTTCCCGGGTGTACTAGCAGGGACTGGCTCAGAAGTACAGTAGCTGGGCTCAGACTGGCACTGTGATACAGGGTGCACCTGTCCCAAGCTGCACCACAGTGCCTGTTCCTGGTTGAATCTCTCTCTCTCTTTTTTTCCTTATGATCTATTTATTGATTTTTTTAAGGATTTATTTATTTGAAAGTCAGAGTTACACAGAGAGAGGAGAGGCAGAGAGAGAGAGGTCTTCCATCTGATGGTTCACTTCCCAGATGGCCTCAACGGCTGGAGCTGTGCCGATCCGAAGCCAGGAGCCAGGAGCTTCTTCCGGGTCTCCTGCGCAGGTGCAGGGACCCAAGGACTTGGGCCATCTTCCACTGCTTTCCCAGGCCATAGCAGAGAGCTGGATCGGAAGAAGAGTAGCCGGGACTCGAACCGGCACCCATGTGGGATGCCAGCGCTTCAGGCCAGGGCAGTAACCCACTGCACCACAGTGCCGGCCTGACAGCCAGGATTTTAACCTGTGCTCCGATAGAGGAGGCCAGTGTTGGAAGCAGCGGCTTCATCCGCTGCACCACTGTGCTGACCCTAAACTCATGCCTTTAATTCCATTTTCCCGTTAGTTTCAAGTACTCTCATGTGAAGACAGACATTTATGTAAACTACTCACTGGGGAGAGTCATGTGGACGAGCAGAATGCCACATCCCCTTGATGAGGGGGCTTGAACGTGCAGGAAGCCCACCGCAGTGGATAATCAAAGCTGATGACTTCCAGTACACGGTTCTGTCAGTTAGGTGTGTCCTGGGAGAGGCGTTTGTAAAAGTTGGTAAGGTTTTAGCCTGCCCCGACAGTGGGCGAGCGAGCTGAAGTGAGTTTTTTCTGCCTTGATCTCTTGACTTCACTTTCTTTGGGCCTGAAAACCTGAACCTAACAGCCGGCCCCTTTTTCAGCTTTTTACTAGAATTATTATTTTAAAGCTTTATTTGGGAGGCGGAGTGACGGAGAGAGAGGGAGACACAGAGTGCGTGCTCTTCCATCCACTGGTTCACTCCCCAGATGCCACAACCGCCAGGGCTTGGCCAGGCTGAAGCCAGGGTTTAGGAGCTTCATCCGAGTCTCCCACGCGGGTGCAGGGGCCCGGGGTCTTGGGCCGTCTTCTGCTGCTTTTCCAGGCCACAGCAGAGAGCTGGATTGGAAGAAGAGCAGGTGCTCTTATGGGATGCCAGCAGCAACACAGCACCCGCCCATCACTAGAGGATTTAAAAGTCAGGCAGCCTCCTGAGCAGTCGGCTGCCTGAAGCTTCTGCTAGATAATTCTAGGTAAATCCAGAGTCTGTTTCTGGGACATGGATGGAAGTCGGCCAAGAATTTGCTGCTTTGTAGCAAGGATGGCCTTCCCAGATGTTTCTCCTGTCTGAGACTTGGATAGCAGCCTTTAGTGTCCGTGTTTCCACCGACGTCCTGTGTACAGCCTGTCTGTGATGGGGCAGTGATTTCACACACGGACATCTGGCGGAGCAGTGGAGGTCATGTGCCTGGGTTCGAGTCCTGGCCCGGCCTCCTGTCTCAGCGTCTGCTAATGCATATGCAGGGAGGCTGTAGTTGGAGACCTGGGCTCCTGGGCGTTGCAGGCATGTGGGGAGTGAATTGAATGGATGGAAGATCTCTGTCCATGTTTCTCTGCCTTTCAAATAAAAATGGAAAAAAGTGTTAATGAAAGAAAATAAAATTTAAACTATAAAATGTTTGTGGAGAAATGGAATTAAAAGATAAAAATAAATTTACTTAGATGGAAAAAATCAGAATGTCCTTCCCTGGTGTTTTATGGTAGGTGCTTCCTGGACCTTGTTGAAGACCCTAGGGAGAGTCTCTCTGCAACTGGTTTTTTTTTTTTTTTTTTAAGATACTTATTTATTGAGACACAGAGTTACAGAGAGGCAGAGGCAGAGAGAGAGTCTTTGATCTGCTGGTTCACTCCCCATTGGCCACAACAGCTGGAGCTGAGCCAGTGTGAAGCCAGGAGCCAGGAGCCAGGAGCTTCTTCTGAGTGTCCCACGAGGGTGCAGGGGCCCAAGGACTTGGGCCATCTTCCACTGCTTTGCCAGGCCACAGCAGAGAGCTGGATCGGAAGTGGAGCAGCCGGGACTCACACTGGCGCCCACATGGGATGCCGGCGCCCAGGCAGAGGCTCTGCCCGCTGTGCCCCAGCGCCGGCCCCTCTGCGACTCTGAGCCCGCCAGAGTCTCCCGTAATGCGCTGGTCATGAAAACGCAGCAGGCTTGTCAGGAAGCTCGTGTGGAATCGTTACATTTCACTGAAAATACTGAGAGCTGGCGCTGTGGTGTGGCGGGTTAGGCCGCCGCCCGCGACTGGCATCCTGTGTTGGGGCGTCAACCAGCACTGGGCTGATGTGCCTGGCAGCGTCCTTGGGCCCTGCTGCCCGTGCAGGACGTATCTGGCGCTCTGGGCTCCCGGGTGGGACCTGACCGGCTCCTGCTCTTGCCGTCTGGAGAGTGAAGCGCAGAAGGAAGGTCTCGGCCTTCTGCTTGTTAACTGAGATTTCACTGGTGTTGAGAATCAACGCAGACATTTTCATTTTTACACAGTTCTTAACATGCAAGGCAGAATCTAGGAAGCCTGAATTTTCGTTCTGTTTTCAAAAGTCACTCCAGTCATTTCCAGCTTCAAATTTGGAGGCAGCTCTTCCCATCAAGCACCAGCATCTTCAAGCGTTGATGTGACATAAATCCCGCCCTTTACAGGGTAACATCCTGTATGTGACAGACTCAAAAACGTGAACTAAACCACTAGGGAAAGTGGACCCCCACAGCCAGAGATTGACAGAGCACACGTGGTCTGACAGCAACGCCGGGTGGTTTTCTGTCAGGACAGATGAAATGCACCTTTGCCGTTTAGTATGTGTTGTAGGATATAAAAGCCACCCCCACCTGTGGAGTGTCAAGCTGACGGCCACGACAGCCGAAGCCTCCCATGATGGACTGTGTTGTCTGTCTGTCTGTCTGTATTATTATAATGCTACTATTTTCTGGTTGTATCAAAAAACAAACAACCAGCAAGTGATTTCACCTCTTAAAAATTATTTACACTTGGCCAGTGCCGCGGCTCACTAGGCTAATCCTCCACCTAGCGGCACCGGCACACCAGGTTCTAGTCCCGGTTGGGGCGCCGGATTCTGTCCCGGTTGCCCTTCTTCCAGGCCAGCTCTCTGCTGTGGCCCGGGAGTGCAGTGGAGGATGGCCCAGGTGCTTGGGCCCTGCACCCCATGGGAGACCAGGAGAAGCACCTGGCTCCTGCCTTCAGATAGGCGCGGTGCACCGCTGGCCGCGGCGGCCATGGGAGGGTGAACCAGTGGCAAAAGGAAGACCTTTCTCTCTGTCTCTCTCTCTCACTGTCCACTCTGCCTGTCAAAAAAAAAAAAAAAAAAAGTTTCTAGAGCTACTGAAAAACGTGCATTTAAACAGTAGTTGGTAAATTATTCCTGTGGATTGCACGAGAAGGGAGACAGGCGTCTGATATTAACCAGGGCGTCTGATATTAATCAGACTTGGCTTCTTTCTCTTCCTTCATCAGAGGTCACTCTGCCTTTCAAATAGATCCGTAAATCTTTTAGAAACTATGCATGGACTGGAAACTGTTAGTTTCATTTTCTATGAGCTCTTTGAAATTCTCTTACACAGGCTTTTCAGTACTTACTTCAAAGCTGTTTGAGCCTCTCCCCATTACTCAGTCTCCAGCAGTTTGTTACAGCAGCACCAACCGTGGAGATAGCCCCCTTCCAAGTTACTTCTCTAATCAGTCTCCAGCCAGATGGGAGAGACGCAGGGTCCCAGGACGGGAGGAGTGTTTCACAGGGCACAGGTTCACCTGTCCCTTCAGTGTTCGAGCTTGGTGGGAGTGGAGCCTCTGTTGGTAGTGTCCTTAGTGATCTTACGAAGTGTCCCTCACCAGCATCGTTTTTGTGAAGATTTATCTGTTTGGGGTCAGCGCTGTGGCCCAGCAGGTTAAGCTGCCCCTGCAGCACCAGCTTCCCAGATGGGCGCCGGTTCAAGTTCAGTTGCTTCACTTCGCTTCCAGCTCCCTGCAAATGACCTGAGAAAAGCTGCGGGTGATGGCACAGGTCCTTGGGCCCCTGCTCCCACTTGGGAGACCCAGATGAAGCTCCTGGCTTTGGCCTGGCCCAGCCCTGTCTGTTGTAGCCATTTGGGGATGAACCAACAGGTGGACGTCTGTCTCTCCTTTTCTCTCTAACTCTTTCAAATAAACAAATAACTCTTTTTTAAAGATAAGATTTATTTGGAAGGCAAGATGACAGGGTAGGAGAGAAGGAGACCCTCCAACTGCTGGTTAATTCCCCAGATGTCTGTGATGGCCAAGGCTGGCCAGGCTGAGGCCAGTGCCTGGGTCTCCTGCACAGGTGGCAGTGCCCAGGTACTTGGGCCGTCCTCTGCTGCTCTTGCCCTGCACTAGCAGGGAGCTGGATCCGGAGTGGAGCATCCGGGACTCTAACCAGCGCCCACATAGGATGCCAGTGTCGCAGGCGGTGGCCCCCCACTGTGCCGCCATGCTGGCCCCACCAGCGTCATTTTATGTAATGTGGTTCCCTGGTTGGTTTTTCTCCTTTGCAGAGCCGTGTCCCAAGTGCGAACATCCTCGTGCTTACTTCATGCAGCTTCAGACGCGCTCTGCAGACGAGCCCATGACCACCTTCTACAAGTGCTGCAGCCCCCAGTGCGGGCACCGCTGGAGGGACTAGGGCTGCGCTGGCCCAGCTGTGCCGGTCCCCAGGGTGGACTCCTGGCAAGGAATGTGAGCTGTGTGTCCTAGGGTCTTCGCTGGTGTGGCAGAGAGCGAGCCCTCCTGAGGGCAGGGCCAGGGTGCCAGGAACATCGTCCGTCGGTGGATGAAGTCATCGGGGGCCAGAGAGTCCTCGTGGGCGAAGAGGAGACCCTCACTGTGTGCTCTGCTCGGGGGAGGAGACCCTCGCTGTGCACTGCTCAGGGGAGGAGACCCTCGCTGTCTTCTCTCTGCTGGGGGGAGACCCTCGCTGTGCGCTCTGCTGGGGGGGGGACCCTCGCTGTGTGCTCTGCTGGGGGGAGACCCTCACTGTGCGCTCTGCTGGGGGGGAGGAGACCCTCCTGTGCGCTGCTGGGGGGGAGGAGACCCTCGCTGTCTTCTCTCTGCTGGGGGGAGACCCTCGCTCTGTTCTCTCTGCTGGGGGGTGATGAGACCCTCGCTCTGTTCTCTCTGCTGAGGGGAGGAGACCCTCGCTGTCTTCTCTCTGCTCCAGGAGGAGACCCTTGCTGCTCTGCTCGGGGAGACCCTCACTCTGTTCTCTCTGCTCGGGGGAGACCCTCACTCTGTTCTCTCTGCTCGGGGGAGACCCTCGGTGGGAGCTCTGCTTCAGGTTCACTCTGCTCCTCTTCCAGAGCCCTTCAGTATTTATACTGTCTGCACAGCTCAACCCATGGCATGCCCCTGCATATGTAACTGCTAACTGCAAGCTTATTTAACCACAATTTATTTGGAATCTTGTACAAAAAGGAAAAGTCTGATAATGCCTTCCCTTCCTAGCAAACCTTCAAGTTCAGTGACTTCAAACTGACTGCTCTATCTGGGATTAAACAGCACGAAATGTGACAGCCTGACCTTCCGCTTCTTTATCCTTTCTGTTCTTACTCCTTGTTTTCCTTTTTGAGCCTTCCTCAGTTTGCTTCCTAAGGTTGCAATAAATGTATTAGGTTCTTTATACTTCTTGTGTTAATCTTTTTTTTTAGAAAAATATTTACTTATTTATTTGAAAGGGTGACAGACAAGGGTTGGCGTGGAGGAGAGAGATTGTCATCTGCTAGTTCACTTCCCAAATGTGAGCCAGGCTGAGGCCAGGAGCCAGGCACTCCATCATGACATGTGGCACGGTGAGTTAAGCTGCCACCTGCAACTCTGGTATCACATATGGGCACCGGTCTAAGTCCTGGCTGCCCCACGTCTAATGCAGCTCCTGCTAATGTGCCTGGGAAAACAGCAGAGGATGGCCCAAGTGCTTGGGCCCTGTACTCATGTGGGAGACCTAGATGAAGTCCCTGACTTGTGGCTTTGGCCTGGCCCAGCCCTGGCCATTATATCCATTTGGAGAGAACCAGGGATGGAAGATCTCAGTGTGTCTGTCTCCTTCTCTTTCTGTAACTCTCATTTTATTTATTTGAAAGTCAGAGTTACAGAGAGAGGTCTTTCATCTGCTGGTTTGCTCCCCAAATGGCCGCAACAGCCGGAGCTAGGCCGATCAGGAGCCAGGAGCGTCTTCTGGGTCTCTTACATAGGCGCAGCGGCCCAGGCACTTGGGCCGTCTTCCACTGCTTTTCCCAGCCACACTAGCAGGGAGCTGGATTGGAGGTGGTGCAGCTGGGGCTTTGTTCTTGCCATAGGTCTTAGCAACCTGACGTCCATTAGCTCAGGATGTGGTACTGTACTAAACATCATGTTTTCTCCAAAAATGTGTGTGAAAGGGCTTCAGAGTTTGCTGAAAAATGGAAGGTATTAATCTGCCTCTCGTTCCTTTCATCTGAATCCCTGAGAGGAGTGTCTGAGAGCTTTATTTCAGCTCACAGCTTAGAGATGAGAGGGTTGGAGGCCCCAGAGTCCAGCCTCTAATGGAGGCAGGTCGTGGTGGGCATTGGAGGCGTGTTCAGAGTGAGCCCGTAAGGGGGGAGGGCACCTCGGCCACACTGGAGCTGAGGTAATGAAGCCTCTTGCAAGGCTCTCCCCTGGGGGCACGCTCCCAAGGACCTCCACCAGAGCCGTCTCTTGGACCCATCCTTAGGTCAAGGCTGCACCCTAGACCCAGCAACTTAGAATTAGGGCATCAGTTTAAACAGGTGCATTCCTAATAAACATATAATCTGGTATTAAAAGATAATGTCAATTTTCCATGAACTTTTTTAATCATGTGATTATAATTTATTAGTTCACAATAAAAAACGGTGACCTAACTGCATACTGTCATTCTAGATCTAAAGACACAAATAAGGTGAAAATGAAAGGAGGGGCCTGCGCTGTGGCGTGGGTGAAGCCACTGCCTCGTTGCTGGCATCCCAGATGGGCACCGGTTCTGTCCCGGTTGCTCCTCTTCCAGTCCAGCTCTTGGCTGTGGCCCGGCAGGGCAGCGGAGGATGGCCCAAGTCCTTGGGCCCTGCACCTGCATGGGAGACCCGGAAGAAGCACCTGGCTCCTGGCTTCGGATCAGCGCAGCTCCGGCCGTTGTGACCAATTGGGAGTGAACCAGCAGATGGAAGACCTCTCTGCCTGTCCTCTCTCTGTAGCTTTCTCTCTGACTTTCAAATATATAAATCTTAAAAAAAAAAAAAAAAAAAAAAAAAAAAAAAAAAGTCCTAGAGTAAAGGAGAATGAATACTTTCCTTAAAAAGAGAGAAAATCAAAGGACAGAAGATGCCATGCCCATGGCCGCCAGAAGAGGGCAGGGTGGCTGCAATGCACACTCAGTCCTGCAGGGGGAGCGCTCACGGTTCTCTGGCGGGGCCCACAGGAGTGACGCTCAGACGGGAAGCAGAGTGCTGGCTGCAGTGGGGGAGTGGGGAACCTTTTTTTTTGGTATAGATGTATTTAATTTGAAAGAGTAACAGAGAGAAGTCTTCTGTCAGCTGGTTCACTCCCCAAATGGCTGCCACAGTTGGAGCTGGGCCAGAATGAAGCCAAGAGCCAGCAGCTTCTTCCCGGTCTGTCTCCCACGTGGGTGCAGGGGCCCAAGGACTTGGACTTGGGCCGTCTGCTGCTGCTTTCCAGGTGTGTGAGGGAGCTGGATCAGAAGTGGAGCAGTGGGGATTCGAACTGATGTTGACCCTGGGAACTGTTCTTAAATGAGTAGAGTTTCAGTTTTGCAAGCTGAAGAGTGTTGTGGAGATGGACGATGGTGACGGTTGTACAGCCGTGGGAATGCACCTGAAATCAGTGATGTGTCTGGTTAAGATGCGGGGGGTGGGCCTGGTGGTGCTTGGGCTGCGGTGTCCCAGGCAGTCCTGGCTGCTCTGCCTCCAATCTGGTTCCCTGCTGATGCACCTGGGAGGTAGTGGATGATGGCTCAAGTACTTCAGTTCCTGTCACCCACGTGGGAGATCAGGATGGAGTTCCTGGCTCCTGCATTCATCCTGGCCCACAGCTGTTGTGGCCATTTAGCGAGTGAACTAACAGACGGAAGCTATCTGTCATTCTGCCTTTCAAATAAGTCAGCCTTAAAAAAGATGTTGAAGGGCCAGCACTGTGGTGTAGCAGGTTAAGCCGCTGCTTCAGTGTCGACAACCCATATGGGCACCAGTTTGAGTCCCGGCTGCCCCACTGCTGATCCAGCTCCCTGCTGATGCATCTGGGAAAGCAGTGGAGGATGGCCCAAGTATCGGGCTCCTTGCATCCTGGCCCAGTCCTGGCTGTTATGACCATTTGGGAGGGAACGGCAGATGGGATATCTTGCTCCTTCTCTAACTCTGCCTTTCAAATAAATAAAGAAAATCCTAAAAAGAAAAACCAAACTAAATCTGTATTACAGAAACCACCATCAATGAAATGTTAAAGTGCTAAATTTTGTTGTGTATACCCATAATAAAAGTTATTTTAGGAAGTCTATATACTTTGTGGCACTAAAATATGAATTTCTATTAGTTGCATGTGTCAGGAAGTTCATAAAAATATTTTCATCCATTTGAAAATGTCTGAGCCATTCTTGGGTCACAGGTTTCAGAGCCTTGCTGGGTTTGGCCCGTGTGGTCTGCTGACCCCTGCCGCGTCTTACCGGGCTGTGGTTGCAGCTGGAGCCATGCAGAATCCCACAGCACGTTCACTGCCCGTGTGTGTGATCACTGGGTCTGTCTGCCACGGTGCTGGTTTTCATAGAGATTTGATGATACTGGTTTTCTGTTCCCTCACCTGTCTATGGGTGTCACGCTTTTAAAAGGGTTTATTTATTTATTTATTTTAAAAGCAGAGTTAGAGGGGGAGAGAGAGAGAATCTTCCATCCACTGGTTCACTCCCCAAATGGCCTCAACAGCCAAGGCTGCTCCAGGTCAAAGCCAGGAGCCTGGAACTCCATCCGGGTCTTCCCAGTGTGTGGAGGTGGCCCAGGAGCTTGGGCCGTTTTCCACCGCTTTGCCAGATACCTTAGCAGGGAGTTGGATCAGAAGCAGAGTAGCTGGGATTTGAACCAGTGCCACGTGGATACCAGTGTCACAGGTGGTGGCTTAACCCGGTGCACCACCACATTTGCTGCTGTCTGGCAGTTTTGTGTTTTCTCTTGGTGACTGAGGGATGAACGTCGTTGGGACTGCATTCAGCTTTGTTTCCGGGCAGGTGCAAGCTCGCTGAGTCGGGCAGCTGCTGGCCTCTTCAGCTTTGCTTAACCTTCGCCGAGCCGTACATGCGTAGCTCAGAGAGCCTCCAGAGATTTGAGTAGGGTTTAGATGCAGAATGTAGGGCTCTTTTCCCTTTCGAGTATGACCTTGATCCTTGTCTGGCCCTACGGTGTCCACTTCTGGAGTCATGGTGTGGGTGGTCTTAGTCCAGCTTCAGCAAGGTGGCCGGGACCCTGACAGGAGGAGGTTCTCGGGATGTGGAGAAGGGCTGACGCCATGGAGTGCAGATGTGTGTGCTGATGATAGTTTAGGTGAGGCCGAGCTGATGAAAAAAATGTTTAAAGATTTTCATTTGAGAGGGAGAGAGAGGTCTTCCATGTGCTGGTTCACTCCCCAAATGGCCACAGTGGCTGGGGCTTGTCCAGGCCGAATCCAAGAGCCTGGGGCTCCATCAGCAGGGAGCTGGAGCGGCAGCAGAGCGGCTGGGCCTTGAACCAGTGCTCCAGTGTGCGTGTTGCCATCGCGGGCAGCAGCTCCGCTCACTGCGCCACAGCACCAGCCCTGATGGAAGTTTTTTTGTTTATTTACTTATTTTGTCTGTTTCACAGGCGGAGAGGTAGAGATCTCCGTTGGCTGGTTTGTTCTCCAAATTTCTGCAACAGCCAGGGCTGGGCCAGGCTGGAACCAGGAGACAGATTCAGTGTAGGCGTTGACAGAGACCCGAATGCTTGAGCTGTCCACCTGCTGCCTTCCACAGGAGGGTGAAGTCAGACATGGAAGCAGGATTCGGCCCAGGCACTCCAGTCTGTGGTGTGGTCATCTCAGGTGATGTCTTAACTGCTGTGCCAACCCTGCCCCTAAAACTTAAGAATTAGGAAAAAAAATGTAATGCATTCCTGTTTGCTGCTTGGACAGTGGGCTTGAGCCTTTGATTCTGCTTCTTGATGGTCTGGGCATCGTCAGAGTCCAGGGAGCTGCAGCCGTTGAGTGTCCAGACTGTACCCCAGGTGCAGTGCTTGGTCCCTCACACTGGCACACATATGTGCTCACACGTACTCACGTTCACACACGTGAGCGAGCACACGCATACAGAGATATGACCTTATTTGGTTCCAGCCAGTAAATACATAAAAAGATGCGTATCTTGACTAATAATCAAGGAAGTGCAGCTTAAAACAGCACAGAAACATCTTTGCCTACCAGATTGGCAAAGATTAAAACGATTGATAGTGTTTACTGTTGGTGAGGGTTACAGCCATTCTCACGCTGCTGTGAGAGTAGAAGCTGTAACGTTTTTGTAGGGCCACCTGGCAGTACCTGTCAATATTTTCACATGTTAACCCCAAGGCCCCACAATTCCACCCCATAACTTTTTTCTGCAGAAATACTCTGTTGTTCAGAGATCCATGCCCGGAAGTGTTCACTAAACAGTGGGCAGCAGCGACCCAAGGTCCATTTCAGGGCTTATGAAGCCGTTCGTCTACTGCCATTGCTGCAGGAGCCACGTTCCTGGGTGCCGACCTGGAAAGATGCTACCGACAGGCAGAGGTGCAGGAGGCTGCAATGCCGACAGCACAGTGTGGTTTCATTAACAATTTGTGTTTGTTTGCATGAGTTTAGACCACGGCCTGTGTCCAGTGTCACCTGCATTCCGTATTGGAGCGCCTGTCGGATCCTGCTCCCTGCTGACGTGCCTGGGATGTGGATGATGGCTCTAGTACTTCAGTCCCCGCCACCCATGTGGAAAACCCAAACGGACTTATGTGTTTATTTGAGAGGCAGAGATACACAGAGGGAGGGAGAGACAGAGAGGGAGAGCTTCCATCCGCTGGTTCACTCCCCAGATGGCTGCAGCAGCTGGGCTGGGCCTTGTGGAAGCCAGGAGCCAGGAACAGTCAAGTCTCCCACGCGAGTGCAGGAGCCCAAGGACTTGGACCATCTTCTGCTGCTTTCCCAGGCGCGTTAGCAGGGATCTAGAGTCTAGAGCAGAAGTGAAGCAGCTGGGACTCGAACCTGTGCCCACGTGGGATGCTGACATCAGTATTGCAGGCGGCAATTTAACCCACTGTGTTGCAATGCCGGCCCCTCAAATGGAGGTCTTTGCTCCTGGCTTTGGCCTGCCTGGCCTGGTCCTGGCTGTTGTAGCCATTTGGGGAGTGAACCAGTGGATGGAAGAGAACGCTCTCTCTGTCTCTCTGCTCTCTGTCACTCTGCCTTTCAATTGAATTATTTAATTTAAAAACATTTGCCTGGAGGGACTAGTGCCTCATTGCTCACGGGGACTACCTGTGGACCAAAATAAAAGATGATTCCTATTTAAAAATTTTCCTCCTGTGTCGTTTTTCTTTGATCGAGTGCATTACTTTTTTTTTTTTTTTTTTTTTTTTTTTTTTTTTTTTTACAGGCAGAGTGGACAGTGAGAGAGAGACAGAGAGAGAAAGGTCTTCCTTTGCCGTTGGTTCACCCTCCAATGGCCGCCGCTGCAGCCGGCGCACCGCACTGATCTGATGGCAGGAGCCAGGATCCAGGTGCTTTTCCTGGTCTCCCATGGGGTGCAGGGTCCAAGCACCTGGGCCATCCTCCACTGCACTCCCTGGCCATAGCAGAGAGCTGGCCTGGAAGAGGGGCAACCGGGACAGAATCCAGCGCCCCGACCGGGACTAGAACCCGGTGTGCCGGCGCCGCAAGGTGGAGGATTAGCCTATTGAGCCACGGCGCCGGCCCGAGTGCATTACTTTTATGTTTAAATCAGCTGCAGAAGGAGAATCTGCACCTCTGGTCTTGGAAGAGCTTAGTGAGGGAGCAGGTCCCTGCACTGCCCCGACCCGATCCTGGCTCCTGGGCCCAGCGTCCCAGTGGAGTTTCTTGGGAAGAACGCTGCTTGCCAGTCCGTGGATGTGCCGCTGACATCCATGTTTGGCAGCCTGCAGTGTCACGGGGGATGCAGGTCATTCCACTGCACGATGACCCTGGCTGCAATCAGTGGTGACAGTCACTGCTCAGCATAGCAGCTGTGCGAGGCGCCTGTGGTTTCTTGTGTGGGCGGCCCGTGTCAGCCTGCCCTGCAGGGCTCGGGTCACTGCCTGCTGAGTTATCTCCTGGATCGAGCTGAGGGCCTTGGCCGTGCAGGGATGGCTGCCTCCAGGTGGGGCGTGCCCCCGGGGGCCTGGGCACATGCATGGGGAAGGTGAGTCTGTACTGGGGCTCCCCAGCCAGGGGGCGGAGAGGGAGCTACACCCGTTTCTCACCTCGTCTGGTGTCTGCTGTCCTGACCCTGGGTGCCTCTCAGAGATGGCAGAATGTTCAGTGCATGCTACTGCCTCTAGGCCTGCGGGGTTGAGGGTGCCACTGTGGTCAGAGTGGCCGTGCTCTGGTTGGAGGGAATAGTACTGGGTTTGTCAGGCAGAATCCCAGATCATGGAAGAAACCGCTTCCTTGGTGTCGTGTTGACTTTGTGGGGACACTGGCAAATGGGTCTTCTCGAGATGGATTCGCTGTGACAGCGGCAAGGTGAAGCTGATCCCAGACCCTGGTGGGTGCCAAAGCCCCTGCAAGCCCCCAGGCCTCTGGGGAGCTCCAGGGCAGAAGGGGAGCTGGGAGAATGGAGGTCCCCCCACTTGGAGCTTTGGGTGGGGTTCCAAGGTGGAGAATCGGCTCCGCCAGGCTGAGGAAAGGGAGGCGAGGGTTTGCGGAGCGGGAGCACCACCTGGGGTTCTCGGGGTCTGCTCTTTGGAGGAGTTTACGGGCCCTGCCGGGATCCTCTTCTCTCCTCCCTGCGCCCGGTCAGTCTTCCTGTGACTCGTGCTGTGCTGGGCCCGTGCTCTGGCCACAGCCTAGCCACAGGAGGTCAACAGTGAGTGTCCTGCCAGGGAATCTTCAAGGAACGTTGCAGGGCCCCCTCCCAAGTGAAGAAAGCAGTGACACCATCCAGAGGCAAGGGTGGCCTCAGGGGTGGGTGCAGGGGACGAAGCCCGGTGGGATCTGTACTTGGCCCGAGGGCGTTCTGTAGGGACAAGGCGTGGCAATGAGCTTTGACTGCCGTGGGCTGCTGGAGGGCAGTGCATGTGCAGGGGGCATCGTTCCTTCTGTGTGTCCACCAGAGATGTGTGTCAGCACCCTTCCTCTAGCCCTGGCCGGCAGCCACCGCCTGCCCCCTTGACGCTACGTGGGGGACACTGGGCTCTCCCTCAGGGGCTGTCTGGGCGGGTTGAGGAAATGGGCAGTGAGCTGGGTGGGTGGGGGGAGTTTCTGAAAGGAGAGGCGTGAGACAGGCAAGGAGGCGGACAGGTGTGGAGCCGAGCAGCAGGGGTCCTCGCTAGGGAGGCCCCCAGGCTGCTCCTCCTGTCTCTGGGTTCCTCAGGCCTCCATCCTCATCCCTTTCTGTTCTGCCTGGGTCTGCGCCCTTGTCCACCCAGCACCTCTGCCGTGCCGGCCCACGCCCAGCTCTCGCCTGTGTTCCCGAGGGTGCTTCCACAGCCCGCCTGCTCTGGCCTCGAGTGAGTGGGGAGGGGCCAGCTGGACGCTCTCTGCACGATCGGGCAGAGCCTGTGTGCCAGTGCAGAGGTCCTGCTTCAGGCCTAGCAGCGTGAGACCATAGCAGCCATCTGGGCCGGACCTCGACCTCAAGACCTTCCATGGCGGAGGTGGGAGACAAGGATGGCCCTGGGCCAGAGTGCACGTCCACAGCAGATGTGTGAGTGTGTGACTGGGGACGGGAGGTGTCAGGAAGTGACTTTCTCGACGTGGCAGACCTTGGCTCGCCCTGCTGCTCCCACAGCCGTCCTGTGCCCTGGTATTGTCTGACCTGCGGTTCAGCCTCCCTGCGGCCCTCCCAATGCATCTGCCAGAACTTGGGAGCCAGGTGGGAAGGGTGTCGCACCCGCCCCAACGACCTGGCCCAGTGTCTATGGTCGGGGGCAGCGGCGACTTGGTAACGCTTGGTCTCCTGCCCGAGGAGCCCTGGAGAAGGGGCAGCTTGGGCTCTGCCTGTGGCTTTGCCCCATTTATGAAGATCTGTGATGTCTTCTGCAGGCACAGACGCTAAGGGGTGTGTCCCAGGCCTTGTTCTCAGGAAGCTCACAGGCTCGCGTGGAAGTGGCCGGGAGCCAGGTATCAGGCGAGTCTCTTGTTTCTCTGGGTCTCAGTTTCCTCGTGGCAGGAGGGTCACGACTCCGCTTCTGCCAGCTGCCCGGTGTAGGGGCAGTGTTCTGTGCCAAGGCACAAGAGGGGCACGTGGCTGCGTGGTGGCACCCGGTTGTCCGACGCACTCCTCGGCTGTGTCCCGGCCCAGGTATTCCATGTGGGGTCCTGCCCTTCCGCCAGCCCAGCCCTGTCTAGTCAGAGCTGGTTGAGCGAGGAGCCACCTCGTCCTTGTCCTCAGACCATCTCGCCCTCGGGTTGAGCCTGTTGTGGGGGTTGCCCCATTCTGCAGATGTGGGCGTCCCTCCTCTGCGGGGCCCGAGCAGGCTCTGGGCTGGCAAGGACCTGCTGTGCCTGAGCCTGCTGGGTCCTGGTGCTGCTGCGTGTGCATGTGGGCTGTCTGTCTTGAGGCTGCTCCCATCCCCGCCTTTCCTATGGCTGCTGCAGGAGAGGGGACAGCTCAGCACGGTCTGTCACGCAGTGGCTGCCTGGGCCAGGCCGCAGGCTCTGGGCCGGCGAGGGTGAGGTCTTCCTGATCGGAGGTCTGAGTGGGAGTCCACCCTGTGGGTACCGTGGCTAGCAGCTGGGGCTGGGTGGGGGTGGAGCCATGCCTGTTGCAGGCTCCTTGGAGGTGCGTGCACTGTGGCCTCGTGCATGTCTGCTTCTGTCTCTCCTGCTTATCACTCATCAGGCTTGTATAACCAGACTGGCCCTGCTTCCTGCTTGGGGGATATCGCTGTACCATCTGGAGCTGCAAATGGGGTGATAGGGCCGCAGCAGCTCCCTGCACCCAGGCACTTCCTGACACCCAGACCTTTGACCCCGCCCAGCCTCTGACTCCCCAGGGATCTCAGGGCCAGGGCCGGCACTTCAGCGCTGAGAGCTTTGCAGGGGTGTGATGGAGAGAGTTTAGGAGGTGCCGTCCATGACACGGACACCCAGTGGTGTCCTCAGCGTGTTCCTGGGGCAGATCTCGGGGATGCGGCTGTTTCAGGCGGCGAGGACGGTGGAGGTTAACCGTGTCCTGGGCGAGGCTTGCTTCTCAGCTTCCCCGTCGGTGAGCCCCGCATGGCTCTTGTGAGAACTGAAGTAGGAAAGGTGTGTGGGTGCAACACCAGAGATCCCAGGACCGATCACCCGTGGCTCCCCCAGGCCTGGCCCTCCTGCAGACGGGCGGGTAGAGGCTGCCGTCTCCAGAGAGGAGCCTCGCAGGCAGCTGTGGGGAGGTGGCTGCTCACTGAGTGCAGGACCTGTCAGGAGACCCCAGTCTGCATCTCACCCACTGCAGTCAGGTACAGTGGCCTTTCTGAGCTTTGGTGTTTGAAATTGTTCATTTGTTTATTATTTTTCTATTTTATTTGGGAGGGTGGGAAGAAGGGGAGAGGGTAGGGGGAGAGAGAGAGAACTCCTATCTGCTTTTTTACGCTCCAGGTGCCCTCAACAGCTGGTGCTGGGCCAGGCCGAAGCCAGGAGCCTGTAGCTCGGTTGGTCTCCTGTGTGGATGCTTGCTGCCTCTCACGGTGCACATTAGCAGGAAGCTGGTGGGATGCAGGGCTGGGCCTTGACTCCAGCCAGTATGCTAGGACATGTGGACATCCCAAATGATGGCTTTTTTATTTTTTGAAAGATGTGTTTATTTATTTGAAAGTCAGAGTTACAGAGAGGCAGAGGCAGAGACAGAGAGAGAGGTCTTCCATCGCTGGTTCACCCCCCAAATGGCTGCAACAGCCAGAGCTGGGCCAATCTGAAACCAGGAGCCAGGAGCTTCCTCCGGGTCTCCCACGCTGGCGCAGGGGCCCAAGGACTTAGGCCATCTTCCACTGCTTTCCCAGGCCACAGCAGAGAGCTGGATCAGAGGTGGAACAGCCGGGACTCGAACCGGCACCCATAAGGAATGCCAGCACTGCAGGCGCGGCTTTACCAGCTACGCCATGGTGCCGGCCCCCCAAATGATGTCTTAACTGCTGTGCCAAGCACCTACCCCGACAGTGCCCAGGTGCCTGTCTCTCACAGAACGTGGTGAGGGTACAGGTTGTGACCCATTCACCCAGAGTGCTCCAGAGGGCAGTCTGAGGGGGTAGGCCTCATGGGGAGCGCCCTACCCAGAGAGGGGTGGCTAGCCCAGGCCTGTCCCCACCCTGAACCTTAGCTCAGTCCCTTGCAGGTTGGAACCTGGTGGGCAAGGCCCCGAGACGATATGGGCACCTGGCTTCTCGTCTGCACCTGCCTGTGTGTCTGTGCCTGCTGGGAGGTCTCTGTCTCAGAGGCAGGAGGAGGTGAGGGCGGGCGCCCCAGTTTGTGTGCATGGGGTGGGGTGGGGAAGCAGGGCTCAGCCTGGATCTCAGTCCCACTGACCCCGGGGCCCCTCACAGACCCTCCCGATGCCTCTCTGGGCCTGCCCTGCCTGCTTGCCAGGGCCCTGACGTCGTCTGTGGTGACTGTCTCATTAGGGTGTGCACGGTCAGACCCTCCCCCACCCACCCCCGGGCTCGGCCCGTACGCCCCCACCGTGGGCTCCCAGTGGTCACTGACCCCGGGGCCGAGGGTTGCAGCTTTCACCTGCCTCAACAACAACATCCTGAGGATCGACTGCCGCGGCTCTGCCCCGGAGCTGGACCAGGGCTGCGGCCCCTGGCTCCTGTTCACCAGGTGGGGAGGAGGCCAGGGCCGCCTTCGGGGCCGGGAGGGGCGTGGCAGCCCCTTGGTGCTGACGTCAGCCCTTTCAGCAACCAGGTGCCGGGCAGCAAGCACCGGTGTGTGTTTCGGGGCAGTGCGTGCACCGTGCTGCTGCCACCCACGGAGGTGCTGGTGCCGTCTGACAGCTTCAGCATCACCCTCCACTACTGTGTGTCTGGGAAGGAGCAGGTCCGCCTGGTGGACCGGCAGTACCTGCCCCGGAGAAACGGTGAGCAGCGTGGCCACAGGCCTCGTGGGCCTTCTTGGGCCCGCCTGGCCCAGGGCCGGGGCGAGCTGGGGGTGGGCGCCTGCGTGGCTGTGTGGTTGGTGCAGAGGCGGAGTTTTGGCACGGGATGAACCGCAGGGCGTCCAGTCAGGGCAGGGACTGGGAGCGGAGCCTTGTCTGCCTCCCTCGGGGATAGCAGGAAGGCTGCACCGTGCCACACGGTCGTGAAGGAAGGGGTGCGAGATGCAGGAGGCCCTGTGCAGCTGTTGTCCCTGAGGCTCCCCTGGAGCAGACTGCTCTGAGGCCTCTGGCTTGAGAGGGCCTCGGCCGCGCTGAGGCGTGACCGCGGCACGCCCTGAGCCATGGGTTCTGCATCACAAGGCCTCCCCCTGTTCCAGTGAAGCTGGACCCGCCCTCTGACCTGCAGAGCAACATCAGCTCCGGCTCCTGTGTCCTGACCTGGAGCGTCAGCCTTGCGTTGGAGCCACTGACCACACTTCTCAGCTACGAGCTGGCTTTCAAGAGGCAGGAAGAAGCCTGGGAGGTAACTGGCTGGCTTCCCCTGGCGCCTTCTGTCCTGGGAGCAGCAGCCCGGGGTAGGCTTCCTGTCCTTCACGGGAGAGTGCCAACGTGGAGCGATGAGGAGGGAGATCAGAGCCAGGTGTGTGTGTGTGCACTGGTGTGTCTGCACGCACATGCATGTGCTCGTGTGTACGTCTGGATGCGTGTGCACACAGAGCGCTTCTGTGGGTCTGTGTGAGTGTGTGACTAGTGAGTGTGGCTGTGTCTGTGTGTGAAGGAATGTGAGTGTGAATGTGTCTGTGTGTGCCCACGTGTTTGATCTCAAGGGCTGGTGGGCCTAGCACCACCCTCAGCACCTGCTAACTGCCTCCAACCCACAGGGGGCCCAGCACAAGGACCGCATTGTTGGGGTGACCAGGATCACCCTTGAAGCCATCGAGTTGGAGCCCGGCTCCACCTACGAGGCCAGGCTGCGGGTGCAGATGGCCACACTGGAGGATGACACGGAGGAGGAGCGCTACGAGGGCCAGTGGAGCGAGTGGAGCCAGCCGGTGTGCTTCCGCCCTCCCCAGAGACGGGGTGGGTGCTGCCCTCCAGAGTCTGTCCAGGTTCCCTCTCTGCCTATCCACCCCCTGCACCCTGCCAAACCCCCTCCCTCGGGCAGTCCTGCCCCGCTGACCCCTCGCCTGGAGGTCAGAGGTATGCACAGAGGAGCGGATGCCCTGGGTTTCCCGAGAGCCTTTGCTTTGCGGCATAGTTTAGAGGGCATGTGGTCCAGGGCTGCTGGAGGCCAGACATGACCTTAGTCACCTGGGTGGGGGCTGTGCTCACCCCCGGCTGAATGGCAGATGAGGAGAGGAGGCCTGGCTGCGCCTCACCCCAGTGCAGTGCTGGCCCAGTGCAGTAACAGGGACTCTGGCTGTGGGGGTTTGGAGACAATATCCTGGCAAGGAGGCTGCTCACAGCCCTGAGCCCTTCTGCCCACAGGTTCCCTGATCCCACCCTGGGGGCAGCTGGACAGCACCCTTGTTGCTGTGTCCATCTTTATCCTCCTGAGTGGCCTCATCTACCTTCTGTTCAAGCTGTCACCCAGGTAAGTAGGTCGTGTGTGTGTATGTGTGCGTGTGTGTGGGTGGTGAGTCAGGCATCGAGGGCCGCCCCTTCCCACCTCTCACTGGCTGATCCTGGATTAGGTAGGGTTTTCAAGTCTCCACCCAGGGTTAGTGGTGAGGGGTTCCATGTCCCTGGAGAAGAGAGGGGAAGCAGTTCTGTGGTAAGGCCTGAAGATGGCGTTGGATTGGCCCTGCCCAGCCAAGGTGTGACTCAGTCCCCTGTCTTTGGGGAGCTGGCTGGCTTGCTCATTTGTTCACACGTTCTAGGAAAATGCAGTTTTGGGTTCTATTGTGCACAGAACCCTGTTTTCAGCCCTAATGGACGCCCCAGAGACTGAGACAGGAGTCCCCTTGAGTAAGCCATCAAGTCTGAATGTGTGTCAAGTTACCGGGGGCACAGGGCCCCTGTCCTGAGTGGGTCCTGGAGAAGACTGGCCAGGGTTGAGTGTAACAGAGCACAAGAGGCCATGGACAGATGGGGGTGGGGTGGGGGAAGGGGCACTTGGTGGGGCCAGGCCTGGGAGCCAAGGAGAGCCTTGGGAGCGTTCCCCTTGGAGGCAGCCCCTGCTCGGGTCCCCATTGGTTCTGCCTCCTCTGGCCTCAGGGTAAAGAGAAGCTTCCACCAGGACGTGCCCACCCCAGCTGTGTTCTTCCAGCCCCTCTACAGTGTGCACAACGGGAACTTCCAGGTATGTGTGGGCCCCGCTGCAGGTGTGGGTGCAGGTGTGGCTCAGAGGTGTGGCCTGCCCAGGATGCACACTTAGGGGAAGGGTGGAGGCAAGCATGGGAGCTTTTTTCAGAGCTTCGGGCCTTTATATATGTGTACATGTTTATATTTACAGTGGCTTTCAATTTCACACACTGTCTCAACTGGGCAAAGAAGATTAGCTTCTTCTTTCCTTGCTGATTTCTTTCTTGTTCTCCTGTCTCCGTCCCATTGTTGTCTTCATGACGGCTCTGCTCTGCTTTTCCATCCAGGGAAGTCCTGGCTGCAGGGAGCAAACGCTGGGGACGGTCTCGTCCCTCCTCTCCCTCCCCTTCCCCTCCTTTTTTTCTAAAAGGCTTATTTATTGATTTGAAATGCAAAGTTAGAGAGAGGGAGAGAGAGGGAGAGAGAAGGAGAGAGAGGGGGAGAGAAGGAGAGAGAGGGAGAGAGAGGGGGAGAGAAGGAGAGAGAGGGAGAGAGAGGGGGAGAGAAGGGGAGAGAGGGGGAGAGAGGCGGAGAGGGAGAGGGGGAGAGAGAGAGAGAGAGAGAGAGGTCTTCCACCCACTGGTTCACTCCCCAAAGTGGAGCAGCTGGGACTCAAACTGGCGCCCATATGGGATGCCGGCACTGCAGATGGCAGCTTTACCTGCTACACCACAGGGCCGGCCCCTTGTCCCTTCTTTCTTCCTCTCCGTCATCCTCCAAGTGCGTCTGTGAGAAGGGCCTCTGGGAATGTGCTGCCCTTGGGGCTCTGGCTGGCTCCTGGACTCCTGCTGTCCGGGCCACTGCATGGTCCTTGGTCCCTTCTGCCTCCCCCCAGGTAGTTCTCTGGCATCAAGGCCCACAAGTAGACTCTGCATTTCCCCCTGTGCAGAGTCTGTTGGACTCCCACAGGCCACACACAGTCATCGCAATGCAGTGCACATGGGAGACGTCAGACCGTGTGCACCAAGCACTGTTCCCCTCTTGGGCTGAGATGAAGGCTCCACTGGGCACTCTGCTCTGCCTTCTCAGGTTCCTCACTGAGGACAAAGGAAAGGAAGTGGCCTGGACATTTCCCCAGGATCTGGGCCACGCTGACCCTGCTCTTCCCCAGGATTCCCTGCACCCTGTGTGGGAAGGGATGTCTCCTTCCCCTGTGTTTCCAGAAAATCCTCGTCTCTCTTAATGGGAAGCCTAGGCTTCAAGACAAAGGCAACGTGGAGCTTAGCACTGAGGATTGGTCCACGGTGCAGGGCAGCGAGCCAAGGCTGAGCAGGGCGAGACTCTGAGTGGCCTCTGGCCTGTGTCACTCAGCTGCAGGAACCTGGTCTTCTCTACAGAGCTGTGGCATTGCCAGGGCTTAGTCAGACCTTCAGGGCTGGCCTGCTGTGGACTGGCTTTCCCAGGAGCAGTGCAGTGAGGAGGGGTGGGAGCAGTGCAGTGAGGAGGGGTGGGGTACCGGGAGTGTCTGTGGACTGGCTTTCCCAGGAGCAGTGCAGTGAGGAGGGGTGGGGTACTGGGAGTGTCTGTGGACTGGCTTTCCCAGGAGCAGTGCAGTGAGGAGGGGTGGGGTACAGGGAGCGTCAGTGGACTGGCTTTCCCAGGAGCAGTGCAGTGAGGAGGGGTGGGGTACAGGGAGCGTCTGTGGACTGGCTTTCCCAGGAGCAGTGCAGTGAGGAGGTGTGGGGTACCGGGAGTGTCTGTGGACTGGCTTTCCCAGGAGCAGTGCAGTGAGGAGGGGTGGGGTACCGGGAGTGTCTGTGGACTGGCTTTCCCAGGAGCAGTGCAGTGAGGAGGGGTGAGGTACCGGGAGCGTCTGTGGACTGGCTTTCCCAGGAGCAGTGCAGTGAGGAGGGGTGGGAGCAGTGCAGTGAGGAGGGGTGAGGTACCGGGAGCGTCTGTGGACTGGCTTTCCCAGGAGCAGTGCAGTGAGGAGGGGTGGGGTACTGGGAGCGTCTGGTGGAGGCTCCTGGTCCCACTGAGTAACCAGCCTCCTTTCAGGGGCGGGGCCTTCTGTAGCCTCTCAGAAGTGTCCAGGGCTGCTGTCCTTAGCCCAGTCCTTTGACAGGTGTCTGCTGACTGCAGGGTTTGGGGTGGGGATGACTAGGTCTGCATGTGCTGGCAGGGTTTGCTCTGTCCTCGGCACCGGCCACTACTTGTACTCTCCCTCTGGATCCTGTGAGCATCAGGCCCAGCTGGGGGAGCAGTGAGGGACTTGAAAGGACTCGGGTCCCATAGGGAAGACAGAATGTTCCAGCACAGGCCCTGATTGGCTTCTGGGTGTGGCTGTCAGGAGAGCTTCCTGCAGGGGGAGGGAGGCTGGGCCGGCTGCGCAGGAGGCCCCTGCTCCCGGTTGAATGTGTCCCAGAGCCCTTTCCTTCTCCTGTGCTCTGTTCCAGACCTGGACAGGAGCCCACAGACCAGGCCTGCAGCTGAGCCCGGATGGTGTCCACACGCTACCAGGAGCCTCAGAGTCCAGTGACTGGGAGACCATCACTCCGCTCACATACAGCCCGATGCACCCACGGGAGTCTGTGGGCCTGCAGAGGAAGGAAGGCAGTGGCGTGGGCCTCCCAGGGGCCCCAGGCTCAGAGGTGCCGCCAGCAGGGTGTGTGGAGTGGAAGGCACAGCCACCTGTGTATCTGCCACAGGAGGACTGGGCTCCCATGGCCCCCACTGGGCTGGCTGCCTCAGACCTAGAGGACAGGAGCAAGTACTGTGTTTTGGGCTTCTATGGAGGTTGCTATCCCACAGCCTTCCCAGGAAACACACAGAGCTCGGAGCCTGTTCCAGCTGCGGCCCGTGGCCTTTCCTGTGACCCACAGGGCTCAGATCTCCAGCCAAGGGATGCCTATGTGGCAGTTGGTCAGAATGAGGGGCAAGACCAGGGCACAGGGACAGCAGGAGCACCTTTGGGGCATTGTGCTCCCTGCTTTCTTCGGGAGGCCGTGGCTCAGCCCTGAAAGTTATGGAGTCCGGACTGCCAGCTGCATCCTGTCTTTGTTGATGGAAATGGCTTAGGTCTCTGGAGCTGACCCCTGATCAGCACTGGGTCTCCTGAGGAGGGCACCTGTGCTGTGTCAGAGGCCCTGTCTGGATGGAGGCAGGAGCTGCCCCTCACCCCTCTGCCCAGCTCCTGTGGGGAGGGCCTCCCCCTCAGCATCTTAACAACCGCCCTCCCTCCTTCTGGCCTTGCACCTGGCCTCTCTGATAAGACAGGTGTGCCCCCCCCCCCCCCAGCCTGTTCTGTCCTCACCCTGGGTGGGCCAGCCTGGACTCTGAGGTCAGTGAGATGCCCCGACAGGTGGAGCTGCTTCTCTCTGCCTTCCTGAGACTGTAAGGGGCATTGTGGCTGCTCCGAAGGCTGGGAGGGGCTGGTCCTGATTTCCTGGGCTCTGACGACAGCAGGATGGAGGCTCAGTGACCAGCCCCAGGGAAGTCGGCCCCTCACGGTGCTGAGACAGGATGCAGCTGGCAGTCCGGACTCTATAACTTTCAGGGCTGACCCATGGCCTCCCAAAGAAAGCAGGGAGCACAACGCCCCAAAGGTGCTCCTGCTGTCCCTGTGCCAGTGCTCCTGGGCTGTCAGAGCTGCAGGTCCCCACCTGGCAGCAGCGGTGGCCTGGGAGGTGGCCACTCCAGGAAGTGGTCTGGGAGAGTGGCCGATGGAGGAGCATGCACCTGATATTTTCCTAGGGCTACCGTTGCCGAGTACCACAAACTGGGTGGCTCAGACCACAGAGCTGTCATCTCACAGCTGTGCAGCAGGGAAGTGTGGAGGGCAGCTGTTGGCAGTGCTGGGCTCCCTCTGAAGGCGCCGGGCAAGCACTGTCCTGGTCACCAGCTTGTTTCATGGCTGTGATGGCTGACACAGCTTCACAAGGCATCTTCCTGGTTCCCTCTTTTTCTAAGGACGCAATAGCCGCAGGTTAATGCTGACCCTGATGACCTCATCTTAGCTCGGTCATCTGCAAAGACCCTATTTCCATCTGAGGATGAGGTCACCCTCACAGGTACTGGGGGTGAGGACTTCAGCCTATGAATTGTGGGGACACCATTCAACACAACAGCACCCCTGCCTCTGCCCATGACTACCTCCTTGATGGCCCCAAGACTTTGGTCCTTCCTGGCTGCCCCAGGCAGAGCTCATGAGAACCTGACTCTTGACCTTGGAGGTGGCACTTGGGTCATCTGCTGGTGAGGGCTGGGGTGAGACTGTTCTGAAGTTCTGAAGGTGGGAAAAGTGGAGGCTGCTCTCTTTTCAGGTGATGAGCCTCCTGGGTGCTCCCACATTCCCTGAGGCCTGGGAGGGGGATTCCTTCAGCCCCTGGCCCCCAGAGGCCAGAGCCCCATCTGGCTCAGGTTGGCTTCCCTCCTGCTCTGCATGTCTGCAAAGCCCCTGAGGTTTTGTGGTGAGTCTCAGTGGTGCAGGATCCTGTCAGTGGGGATGAGGGAAGCCCCAGAGAGTGGGAGGGCTGTGGGCGGAAGTGAGGTGGAGGCATCCTCAGCTCTAGCCAAGTATAAAAATACCAGCGTGAACCCACTTCCTGGGGCCGGCCTTTGGGCAGCCCCTGGCTGGTGTATTTGTAACCGTCTGTGCAGCTTCACATGGGACCTGGGCCACCTGCACAGCCGGGACAGCTCTCCTGTGAGGCCTGAACATACGTTCATTTCCCCTGAGCACCTGGGTATGTGGCTCTGGGCTGGAGCCTGAATGTGCACCGTCACCTTCCTGTCTGTACATGTGGCTAAGCCACCCCTGGCAGAGCAGCTCTGAGTTCACTTGAGCAAGACACCTGGGTATGGGGTGCTCAGAAGTGCTGAGTTCCCCTCACCTGGATGGGACAACCCTTGGAAACCCTGTGCCAGTGTCTGGGTTACAGCAGGGCTAGGGTAGAAGACCCTGTAAACTGCAAGGAGGCCTCATTGGTCACTGGGCATCTGTGAGGTCCTCAGAGTGATGCTGACCTTGATCTTAAATACGAAGTGGCCACTGGGGGCTGGCATTGTGGCTCAGTGGGTTAAGCTGCCACCTGTGACACCAACATCCCATAAGAGTGCTGGTTTGAGTCCTGGATGCTCCACTTCCAATCCAGCTCCCTGCTGATGTGCCTAGGAAAGCAGTAGGGGATGACCCAAGTCCTGGGGCCCCTGCCTTTCAAATAAATAAGTGAATAAATATTAAACGCGAATGCCAGGCTGAGGGAACACTGTGGGAGGAGGACTTACCCTGGTGAGTGAACCCTGGGGACTACAGGTTTTGTTTTGTTTTGTTTTGTTTTTAGGTAAAATTCATATAATATAAATTTTTTTTAGCTCAGTGATATTTTAGTACATGCACAATGTTGTGCAGCCATCTGCTTAGTTCAAACGCATTTTCATCACCCAAAAGAGACCCCTGCCATTAAGCAGTCACTCCTCATTCTCCCCTCCCTCTGACCCCCCGCCCCGCCCCCCCCCCAGTCAGCTTTCTGTCTCTGGGTTTCTGGGTGCTTTGTGTGATTGGAGTTGGGCGGTGCATGACTCTTGTGGCCACCTTGTCTCTCGTGTCTCCTGCACCCTCCATCGTGTGTCAGCACCTCAGTCCTGATTTTTCCATTGCGTGGATGTTATTCCAGGGGACGCATTCACCACGACTCATTTGTCCATGTGTCTGCTGAGGGCCATTGTGTTCTTTCCACCTTTCTGTTACTGAGAATTATGCTGATGTGGACATTTGTGTACAAGTTTCTGCTGGTTTTCAGTTCCTTTGTCTGTTTCAGAGTGAGATTGTGGCGATTCTGTTTAGCTTTTCATACAGCTCCCAAACTGTCGTCCACAGTGACTGCACCACCTTACATTTCCATTAGTGGTGTTCCATCCCAGGATGTGCATTAGTGTGAAGGTGGAACTGGGAGCAGAGCTGAGACTCGAAGCCAGACACCCCACAGGGGTTACGGGTGTCCCATGTGGCATCGTAACATCCAGGCCGAAGGTGTGTCCCCTTGCTGTGGTCACCTTTTCCTAAGAGCTGATGATCTTGAGTGTCTCTGTGCATCTTTTATGGAGAACAGTCTGTAAGTCCTCTGCCCCATTTTAAATGGCATTGTCTTTTTATTGTTGGGTTCTAAGTGTTTTAAAAAATACATTCTAGTACTAGCCCTTTATGAAATACTTGATTTGCAAACATGTTCTTCCATTCTGTTGGCTTTCTATTTTTTTTTTTTAATTTTTTTTTTTGACAGGCAGAGTGGACAGTGAGAGAGAGAGACAGAGAGAAAGGTCTTCCTTTTGCCGTTGGTTCACCCTCCAATGGCCGCTGTGGCCGGCGCATCTCGCTGATCCGAAGCCAGGAGCCAGGTGCTTCTCCTGGTCTCCCATGGGGTGTAAGGCCCAAGCACTTGGGCCATCCTCCACTGCACTCCCGGGCCACAGCAGAGAGCTGGCCTGGAAGAGGAGCAACCGGGACAGAATCTGGCGCCCTGACCAGGACTAGAACCGCAAGGCAGAGGATTAGCCTAGTGAGCAGCGGCGCCGGCCCCAAAAGTATTTTTTTAAGTAAATATTTATTTATTGAAAGACAGCAAGAGAAGGGTGGAGGGAGGAAGAAAGAAAGAGAGAGGAAGAGAGAGAGGAAGAGAGATCTTCCATCTGCTGATTCACTCCCCAGATGGCTGCTACAGGTTGGGGCTGGGCCAGGCCAAAGCCAGGACCCTACAACTTTGGCCAAGATCTGCTGCCTCCAAAGCACATTATCAGGAAGCTGGATTGGAAGTGCAAAGTAGCTGAAACCTGGACCAGGCTCTCTGACATAGGCTGTAAGGTGTCCCAAATGGTGGCTTCACCCACTATGCATGATCCTTGTCCCACAAAACATTTTTATATAAAACTTATAAAAGATTTATTTATTTGAAAGAGAGTGCTGAAAGAGAGCGAATATGAATTTATATGAAATTCATAAAAGATTTATTTGAAAAACAGAAAACAAAAAGAGTGAGCAAGAGACAGGGAGAGAGCGCGAGCGAGCGCGAGAGAGAATTTTCCATTCATACATGGCTGCAGCAGCCAGGTCTGGGCCAGGCCAGAACCAGGAGTCGGAACTCTGCTCAGGTCTCCCACTTGGGTGGCAGTAGCCCGAGCGTCTGGACCACTGTCTGTTCCCTCCCCAGGCTTGCTAGCAGGAAGTTGGGTTGGACTTGGAGCAGCTGGGATTTGAACAAGCACTCCCAAATGGGATACCAGCATTGTAGGCAGCAGCTTTACCTGCTGTTACACAATGCAGGCCCCAGAGTTTGTAATTTTTGTGAACTCCAATATATTTACTTTTCCTTTTGTTTCTGGTGCTTTGGGTGTCACTCCAAAAAAAAAAATCCTTTCAAAATCTGGTGCTGCTAAATACGTGAAAAGCTGCTCAACACTGTTCAGTCCTTAGATAATTGAAAATCCAAGCACAGTGAGAACCAAGTCATTCACACTAGAATGGCAAGCATCATGAAAGTGGGAACTGAGAAGAAGGCAGGATCGGCGAGTCCAGATGCTCGCCCTGTTTCCCTGACAGTGGGCCAGGAGCACATGCTCACCTAGTGATTTGTGGGCCTGCGCAGGGTTTGGGCCACTTGTGTCCCGCTCACAAGCCCTTGCTGCCCTGTTCACTTGATGCTTCATGGGTCAGTCACAGAAGAGCTAACCAGCCAGGAAGAGCAGAGTCACTACCATGCAGACAGACTAGAAGACCAAAAATGTTGTATTTTTGTAACGTATACTGGCCTTCATTTGAAATCTCTGGAAACTTTGCAATCTTGTATCTAAGAGTACCTATTTTCTCCAACAATTTTGTTACAGATACTTGTCCATTTCAATGTTGTATAAAATTAATTAAGCTTGATCTCTGTGGAGATCTGATAGAGTCTACCCATGCCTAATTTAGGAGTGGACTGAAGACATAAAAGCTCTTCTCTCTTCCTAACTGTGGATTTGCACAGTTAAGCAATGTCTTTTTTATTTTTATTTTTTTTGACAGGCAGAGTGGACAGTGAGAGAGAGAGACAGAGAGAAAGGTCTTCCTTTGCCGTTGGTTCACCCTCCAATGGCCACCGCGGCCGGCGCGCTGCGGCTGGTGCACCACGCTGATCCGATGGCAGGAGCCAGGTATTTCTCCTGGTCTCCCATGGGGTGCAAGGCCCAAGCACTTGGGCCATCCTCCACTGCACTCCCTGGCCACAGCAGAGAGCTGGCCTGGAAGAGGGGCAACCGGGACAGAATCCGGCGCCCTGACCAGGACTAGAACCCGGTGTGCTGGCGCCGCAAGGCAGAGGATTAGCCTAGTGAGCCGTGGCGCTGGCCAAGCAATGTCTTTAAATTGTCTGTCTTTCCCGGCCTCACTGCCTATACTGTGTCTGATTGTCTGGTAAGCCTGGGGGTATAAACACAGTCTTGTTAACAGCTTGTGGGCTGTGGAAGCACCAGGTCATCATGCGGTGTCTGATGAAGGAATAATTTAGAACTGGCATGTTCTTGAAAGTTTCAAAACATGTGACCTCCAACTTCACTCACAGATCTGCCCTGCTTTGAGAAAGGCAATTGGTTTTATTAGTGTATCCTTTTAAATATGGTATAAAAATAAAAAGCTTCTGAGATTTGAACCTAGGTTATATAAACCTGTATTTTTGCATTACTAATATGAAATATCAATCAGTGGATATATTAGTAAGTCCTTATATCTGAAAATTTACAAAAGCTTGTGACTGTTTAGAAAAGTGCAATCCAGTGTTGGTGAGTATGTGGGAAATCAATTCATGGGATTTGCCTGTGAGAATGAGAAAAGATAATGTAATGGTGATGGGTCCCACAACCATGTAAGTGTACCTACTGCCACTGAACTGTACACATAAAGAGAGTTAGAATGGTGCAGCTTATATTATGTCCATTTTATCCCAATTAAGAGAATAAAATAGGGACTGACATTGTGGCATAGCAGGTAAAGCCGCAGCCTGTGATGCTGGCATCCCATATGGGCACCGGTTTGAGTCTTGGCTGTTCCACTTCTGATCCATCTCTTTGCTGAAGCACCTGGGGAAGCAGAAGAAATGGCCCAACTGCTTGGGCTCCTACCACCCCTGTGGGAGACCCAGAAGAAGTTCCAGGCTCCTGGTTTCAGTCGCACCCAGCTCTGGCCATTGTGGCCATTTGGGGAGTGAATCAGCAGATGGAAAAACTCTCTCTTTGTCTTCCTCTCTCTCTGTAACTCTGCTTTTCAGATAAAATAGAATAAATTAAAAAAATTAAAATGGCTGGCGCCACAGCTCACTTGGCTAATCCTCCACCTGTGGGGCCGGCACCTTGGATTCTAATCCCGGTTGGGGTGCCGGATTCTGTCCTGGTTGCTCCTCTTCCAGTCCAGCTCTCTGCTGTGGCCCGGGAAGGCAGTGGAGGATGGCCCAAGTGCTTGGGCCCTGCACCTGCATGGGAGGCCAGGAGGAAGCACATGGCTCCTGGCTTTGGATCGGTGCAGCACTGGCCATAGCGGCCATTTTGGGGGGTGAACCAATGGAAAAGGAAGACCTTTCTGTCTCTCTCTCTCTAACTCTGCCTGTCAAAAAAAAAAAAAAATGTTCTACTAAAATAAAATAATAAAAATGGTAAAATGTTATGTTTATTTTACTCCCCCCTCCCCCCAAGGTCTTTCTCAGATCTGATCCTGAAATAGTCCCATATGTGAGGAAGAAGACCCTTCACTTCTGAAGTGAGAAATGGCCATCCTGTTCACACTGGGGCCACACAGCCCAGCTTTGCCACACATACCCACATGATCTTACCCAGAGGGAGTCCTCTCCCACCTGACCCACTTGTGGTCCCTCCACTCCCCCACTGCCCTATTTCCTTATAGAACTCAGTCCCCACCCCTCCAAACTACTGTCTGTGCCAGGTCTGTTTACTGTCTCTGTAATCTTTCCTTTTCCATGATGTCATTTATATGGGACTGTACAGAGTGCAGCTTCTTCAGACCTACCTTCCTTCCTTCCTTCCTTCCTTCCTTCCTTCCTTCCTTCCTTCCTTCCTTTCTTTTTTTAAGATATACTTATTTATTGAAAGGCAGAGTGAGAGAGAGCGAGAGAGATCATCCATCAGCTGGTTCACTCACCAAATGGCTGTAACAGCCAGAGCTGGTCCAAGCTAAAGCCAGGAGCTAGGAGCTCCATCTGGGGCTCTTATGTGGGTGGCAGAGGCCCAAGCACTTGGGCCATCTTCCTCTGCATTCCCAGGCACAGAATCAGGGAGTTGGATCAGAAGTGGAGCAGCCACGTCTTGAAGTTCTAATATGGTATGTTGTGTTGCAGGCGGCAGCTTAGCCCACTGTGCCACAGTGCCAGCCTGTACTGGCTGATGTCACTCAGTCACATGCATGTAAGATTCACCAGTGTCTGCAGACATCCGTTTCTCCTGCTGGACAGTGTGACACTGACGGATGCACTCCAGTTTGTCTCTCATTCTGCTATTGAAGGTCATCCTGATCCCTTAGCATTTGATCGTTATGAAGACAGCTTCTGTATACAGTTGTGTGTTGAGTTTCTGTTTGTGGTATGTAAGGTGTCTTTTTCTAAAAATTTACTTATTTTTTTGAAAGGCGCACACACGCACGCACACACACACACACACAGATCAAGAGAGATCTCATCTACTGGTTCCTTCCCCAAATGCCCACAACAGTCAGGACTGGGCCAGGGCCAGGCTGAAGCCAGGAGGCAGCAGAACCCAATCCAGGTCTCCCATGTGAGGGACAGGGACCCAAGGACTTAAGCCATTACCTGCGGATTCCCCAGGTGTGTGTTAGCAGGAAGCTGGAATCAGGAGCGGAGCTGGGGTTCAGATCCTAGGCACTCTGATATGGGATGGGGGTGCCCAAGTGGCATCGTAGCTGCTATGCCAGACAATGGCTTCATACGTCAGTTCTTTAACTTTGTAATTGTAAGTCTTATGTCGTCTATTCTAGATTTAGAAAGCTCGTCAGTGCCTTTTCTGGGAAGTTGGTTGGGATTCCACAGAACAAATTGGAAAGAATTGTCATCTAATAACAATGAGTACACTGCTCCCGGACAAAGAAATGCCCCATTACAGTGTGTTCCAATGTCTCTCCACTATGTTCAAAGGTTTCTGAGTGCACGCTTGTACAGACTGTGTGAGGTTTATTCTTAAGGACCCCAGTGTTGGGGTGCTAGTGTAAGCGCTGCTGTTTATTTCAGATTCCAGCCGTTCCTCTGGTACACAGGAAATCACCGACTTTTGCGTTGGTTACCTGCTTTGCTTGTTGTCACCCCCCTCTGTTTCGGTCTGTTGGTTACCTGCTTTGCTTCTTGTCACCCCCCTCTGTTTCGGTCTGTTGGTTACCTGCTTTGCTTCTTGTCACCCCCTCTGTTTCGGTCTGTTGGTTATCTGCTTTGCTTCTTGTCACCTCCCTCTGTTTCGGTCTGTTGGTTACCTGCTTTGCTTCTTGTTATCCCCCTCTGTTTCGGTCTGTGATCTGTTGCTGTGACTGAATACCTGCGGCTGGTAATTCATAAAGAAGAGAAACTTGGTTTTCACACTTCTGGAGGCCCGGAGGCCCGAGGTACGGGGGTGACGTCTGGGGGCTCTGCAGCGTCTGAGGCAGCCGGGCCAGGGGGCCAGGGCACCAGCGAGGGTCTCTGCCTCGCGACCGCCGTGAGCCTCCCCGACGCCCTCAGGAGGCGCCCTCTCTGCGCACGGCTTTGGGGACCCCGCGCGGCAAACGCTCAGCCATGGCCCCCGGCATCCCTGTCAGGGCTCGCGATGGGGGGTCCGTTCCAGTGTGAATGTCCGGGCTCGCCGGGAGGGGGCGCACTTCCCCGCGACCGTGCAGCGCCCGGCGTGCTGTGCGGCGCTGTGGCCGGCAGGGGGCGTGCGGGGCGCGGCTGTGCTTGGTTGGGGACGCTGAGGGGCCGCGTCTCCTCCTCGTGGCCGGGAGACTCCGCCGCGGCCTGAGGAAAAGGTGAGGCGGCAGCGGGTCTGTGCTGTCCTTGGGGCGCCGGCCCGGGGCCTGGGGTCTCCTCACAGGCAGAATCGTGCCCATCCCGACCCTGACGAGTGGTGTCTGAGGGGCCGAGGCGACGCGACGCTCCCCTGCCGCCCCTGCTGAGCGCCGGCGCAGGCCCAGTGCTGCCCCTGGCCCGGGGAGACCCGGATGCGGCTCCCGGCCCCTGACCCCGGCCTGCGAGACCCGGATGCCTCTCCGGGCCCTGGCCTCGACCTGGGAGACCCGGATGCGGTTCCTGGACTCTGGCTTCGACCTGGGGAACCCCGGATGTAGCTCCCGGGCCCTGGCCTCGGCGTGGGAGACCCGGATGTAGCTCCCGGGCCCTGGCCCCGGCCTGGGGAGCCCCGGATGCGGCCCCCGGGCCCTGGCCCTGGCGTGGGAGACCTGGATGCGGTTCCTGGACTCTGGCTTCGACCTGGGGAACCCCGGATGTAGCTCCCGGGCCCTGGCCTCGGCGTGGGAGACCCGGATGTAGCTCCCGGGCCCTGGCCTCGGCCTGGGAGACCCGGATGCGGCCCCCGGGCCCTGGCTTTGAGGGCATCTGGGGGCATCTGGGGAGTGAAGCAGCGGATGGACGATCTCTCTCTCTCTCTCTCTCTCTCTGTCGCCCTTTCTTTTAAACAAACAGATCCTCAGGGGTGCAAAGCCTCGAGGAAAAGTCGATACGTGAGACTTGTTTATGCCTGTGAGGGTCGCCGCGCGGCCGAGCGGCTCCCGCTGGTGCCGGCCGGCCGTGTCCGGTCAGCCCGCAGTGACCGGCCTCCCCGTGTCCGCCCTCGGGGTCGTGCCGGGAAGTCCCCGGCGGAGAGCCGCCGCCTGCTGTTTTCTGTGACTTTAGAAAAGCGAAGTTCAGTCTGTGGAGGCCACGCGCCCGCCGGGAGTCCCCGCGCCCGGTCTGCCCGCGGCGGCTCCGGGCGTTTCCATGCCAGTTCGTCGTCTTCTTTCTTTTTTCAGATTTTGAAAGCGTGAGAGAGGTCTTCCATCACTGGTTCGCTTCCCAGATGGCCACAGTGGCCAGGGCCGTGCCAGGCTGCAGCCCGGATCCGGGACCTCTCGCAGGTCTCCCGCGTGGGCGCGGGGACCAGCACGTGGGCCGTCCTCTGCCATTTCCCAGGGCGTTAGCAGGGATGTGGGCTGGACGTGGAGCCACCGGCCGAGCCAGCACCCGCATGGACCGCAGTGGGCGGCTTGACCCTCCGAGGCACATGGCCCCGCTTTCTGTTGTAAGAGTGCATTTTGCTTCTGTGTGTTTTTACTGGTAAACTGCGTATTTCTCTAGATTTCCAGTTTAATGCTGTAGGTTTCTGTCATTTGATGTTTAATTTTTTCCATTTTAAAATAAATCATTAATCCTACTCTTTTTTTTTTTTTTTTTTTTTTGGGACAGTGAGAGAGACAGAGAGAAAGGTCTTCCTTTGCCGTTGGTTCACCCTCCAATGGCCGCTGCGGCCGGCGCGCTGTGGCCAGCACACCGCGCTGATCTGATGGCAGGAGCCAGGTGCTTCTCCTGGTCTCCCATGGGGTGCAGGGCCCAAGCACTTGGGCCATCCTCCACTGCACTCCCTGGCCACAGCAGAGAGCTGGCCTGGAAGAGGGGCAACCGGGACAGAATCTGGCGTCCCGACCGGGACTAGAACCCGGTGTGCTGGCGTTGCAAGGCGGAGGATTAGCTTAGTGAGCCGTGGCGCTGGCCGTTTCCTATTTACTTTTACTAATTTTTCACCAACAGTATCTTTTTTAAAGATTTGTTTAGTTATTTGAAAGTCAGAGTTAAAGGCAGAGAGAGAGAGAGATCTTCCATCTGCTAGTTCTCTCTCCAAATGGCTGCAATGGTCAGAGCTGGGCTGATCTGAAGCCAGGAGCCAGGAGCTTCTTCCAGGTCTCCCACGTGGGTGAGGGGCCCAAGGACTTGGACCACCTTCCACTGCTTTCCCAGGCACAGTAGTAGGAAGCTGGATTGGAAGTGGAGCAGCTGGTCACCTTTACCTGCTACACCACAGCGCCAGCCCCATCAACAGTATCTTAAGAGTATGTGTCTTACCCCAGTGCCGCCACTCACTAGGCTAATCCTCCACCTGCGGCGCCAGCACTCTGGGTTCTAGTCCCGGTTGGGGTGCCGGTTCTGTCCCAGTTGCTCCTCTTCCAGTCCAGCTCTCTGCTGTGGCCCAGGAAGGCAGTGGAGGATGTCTTAAGTACGTGGCTCCTGCAACCACATGGGAGACCAGGAGGAAGCACCTGGCTCCTGGCTTCAGATTGGCACAGCACGCCGGCCACGGCGGCCATTGGAGGGTGAACCAACGGAAAGGAAGACCTTTCTCTCTGTCTCTCAGTGTTTAACTCTGCCTGTCAAAAAAAAAAAAGTATATGTCTTCGCTTATCTTGGTTTTCATTGAGGGAATTGTCATAACTGACACTTTTAAGTGAGCTAGTTAATAAGATGCCTTTGGCAGGACTCAGTTGTCACTGATGCTGTTAGAAATTATCTACTTAGATATTTGCACACATACATACAAACATACACAGCAGGACCTCTTCCAAATGTGGATGATATTGTTCCAAGAAAAATTTCTGAATAATTTTCATTTATTTATCTATTTATTTGAAAGGCAGAGTTACAGAGAGGCAGAAGCAGCTGGGACTTGACTCAGTGCCCATATGGGCTTTACCTACTACCCACAGTGCTGGCTCCTTGAATCATTTTTTAAAAGATATTGTTTTTATTTATTTGAGGGTAGAGTTAAAGTCAGAGAGAGGGAGAGACAGAGAAAGGTCTTCCATCTGCTGATTGACTCCCCAAAATGGCTACAATGGCCGCAAGCTAGGCCTATCAGAGGCCAGGAGCCAGGAGCTTCTTCCAGGTCTCCCATGTGGAAACAGGAGCCCAAGGACTTGGGCCATCTTGTACTGCTTTCCCAGGCCATAGCAGAGATCCATATCGGGAGAGGAGCATCCAGGACACGAACCGGCGCCTATATGGGATGCCAACTCTACAGACAGCGGCTTTCCCTGCTACACCACAGCACCAGCCCCTTTGAATTGAATCAGTTTTAAAAGCTGGAAGCAGGATGATGGTATTTTTAATGCCAACAATTAATATTGCTTGTTGCCTAAAACCATTTATAAGTACGTATGCTTTAACCATGTATTAAAATGTTATTATATTTGAATTAATGGAAGCAGAACTTTGCCATATAGAGATTGTGAGCTGAGCAAAGTGCACACAATCATTTTGAGAAAGACATGATGACTTCTACCTGCTATGTGTCTGGCCAGGAGTGTTTTATGTCAGTATCACATGTTTCTAATTTATTAATAATTTTTCTAAGGTATTATATTCATTTTTCTTAATTTTCAAGAGAGTCGATAAAACTTGTATATCTCCTCCCTCTCTTATTCCCACTCTTATATTTAACAGGGATCACTTTTCAGTTAAGTTTCAACACTTAAGAATAATTGTGTGTTAATTACAGAGTTCAACCAATAGTACTAGAACAAAAAAAATACTAAAATGGATAAAGTATTACATTGTACATCAACAGTCAGGACAAGAGCTGATCAAGTCACCGTTTCTCATAGTGTCCATTTCACTTCCACAGGTTTCCCCTTTGGTGCTCAGTTAGTTGTCGTCTATCAGGGAGAATATATGATATTTGTCCCTTTGGGACTGGCTTAGTTCACTCAGCATGATGTTTTCCAGATTCCTCCATCTTGTTGCAAATGACTGGGTTTCATTGTTTTTGACTGCTGTATAGTATTCTATAGAGTACATGTCCCATAATTTCTTTATCCAGTCTACTATTGATGGGCATTTAGGTTGATTCCAGGTCTTAGCTATTGTGAATTGAGCTGCAATAAACATTAAGGTGCAGACCGCTTTTTTGTTTGCCAATTTAATTTCCTTTGGGTAAATTCCAAGGAGTGGGATGGCTGGGTTGTATGGTAGGGTTATATTCAGGTTTCTGAGGAATCTCCAGACTGACATCCATAGTGGCTTGACCAGTTTGCATTCCCACCAACAGTGGGTTAGTGTCCCTTTTTCCCCACATTCTCGACAGCATCTGTTGTTGGTAGATTTCTGAATGTGAGCCATTCTAACCGGGGTGAGGTGAAACCTCATTGTGTGTGTGTGTTTTTTTTTTTTTTAATTTAATGAGCATAAATTTCCAAAGTACAGCTTATGGATTACAATAGCTTCCTCCCCCTCCCCCGTAACTTCCCTCCTACCCACAACGCTCCCCTCTCCCACTCCCTCTCCCCTTCCCCTTCACATCAAGATTAATTTTCAATTATCTTTATATACAGAAGATCAATTTAGCGTATGTTAAGTAAAGATTTCCACATTTTGCTCCCACACAGAAACACAAAGTGTAAAATACTATTTGAGTACTAGTTATAGCATTAATAAACACCTAAGAGTAATTGTGTATTAATTACAGAGTTCAACCAATAGTTTTAAGTAGAATATAAAATGCAACTTTTGTATTGTTGTGGCTCCCCCCGCTCCCAACCTCCCTCCCTCCCGTGGCCCTCCCCTCACTCACTCCCTCTCCCATCCCCGCCCTTCATCACGTTTCATTTTCAATTACCTTCATATACTGAAGATCACCTTAGTATATACTAAGCAGGGATTTCAACAGGCTGCACTCACACAACCAAACAAGGTATAGGGTATTGTTCGACTAGTAGTGTTGTTTTTGAGTTTCATAGTTAAACACATTAAGGACAGAGATCCTACGTGGGGAGCATGAACCCAGTGACTCCCGTTGTTGATTTAACAATTGGCACTCTTATTTATGATGTTAGCAATCACCTGAGACTCTTGCTATGAGCTGTCTAGGCTATGGAAGCCCCTTGAGTTCACCAACTCTGAATTTGTTTAGTCAAGGCCGTATCACAATGGAGGTTCCTTCCTCCCTTCAGAGAAAGGCGTATCATTTTAGATGCTCATTTAGTTGCCATCGATTAGGGAGAACATGTGATATTTGTCCCTTTTGGACTGGCTTATTTCACTCAGCATGATGTTTTCCAGATTCCTCCATTTTGTTGTAAATGACTGGATTTCATTTTTTTTTTTTTTTTACTGCCGTGTAGTGTTCCGTAGAGTACATATCCCATAGTTTCTTTATCCAGTCATCCGTTGATGGACATTTAGGTTGATTCCATGTCTTAGCTATTGTGAATTGAGCTGCAACAAATATTGAGGTGCAATTGGCTCTTTTTTTCTCCCCTTTAATTCCATTTGGGTAAATTCCAAGGAGTGGGATGGCTGGGTCCTGTGGTAGTGCTATATTCAGGTTTCTGAGGAATCTCCAGACTGACTTCCATAGTGGCTTAACCAGTTTGCATTCCCACCAACAGTGGATTAATGGCCCCTTTTCTCCACATCCTCGCCAGCATCTGTTGTTGGTTGATTTCTGTATGTAAGCCAATTTAACCGGAGTGAGGTGGAATCTCATTGTGGTTTTGATCTGCATTTCCCTGATGGCTAGGGATCCTGAGCATTTTTTCATGCGTCTGTTGGCCATTTGGATTTCCTCTTTTGAAAAATGTCTGTTAAGGTCCTTGGCCCATTTTTTTTATTGGGTTGTTTTGATTCTGTGGTGTTTTTTGATCGTTGTGTAGATTCTAGTTGTTAATCCTTTATCTGTTGTGTGGTTTGCGAATAACGTCTCCCATTCTCTTGGTTGCCTCTTCGCTTTCCTGACTGTTTCCTTTGCTGTTAAGAAACTCTTCAACTTGAGGTAATCCCATTTGTTTATTTTATCTTTGATTACCCGTGCCTGTGGGGTCTTCTCCAGGAATTCTTCGCCTATTCAGATATCTTGAAGGGTTTCCCCTATGCTCTCAATTAGTTTCATGGTGTCGTGGCGCTTCTCTAGTTCTTTGATCCATGTTGAGTGGATTTTTGTATAAGGTATAAGGTAGGGGTCTTGCTTCATACTGCGACATGTGGACATCCAGTTTTCCCAGCACCATTTGTTGAAGAGGCTGTCCTTGTTCCAGGGGTGGGTTTTAGGTCCTTTGCCGAATATGAGTTGGTTATAGATGTTTGGATTGATCTCCGGTGTTTCTATTCTGTTCCATTGGTCTATCCATCTGTTTTTTTACCAGTACCAGGCTGTTTTGATTACAACTGCCCTGTAGTATGTCTTGAAGTCTGGAATTGTGATGCCTCCAGCCTTGTTTTTATTGTAAAGGATTGCTTTAGCTATTCTGGGTCTCATGTTTCTCCATATGAATTTCAGCATCGTTTTTTCTAGGTCTTTGAAGAATGACTTTGGTATTTTGATTGGTATTGCATTGAACTTGTAAATTGCTTTTGGGAGAATGGACATTTTGATGATATTGATTTTTCCAATCCATGAGCATGGCAGTTTTTTCCATTTTTTTGTGTCGTCTTCTATTTCTTTCTTTAGTGTTTTGTAATTTTCATCATTGAGGTCTTTGACCTCCTTGGTTAAATTTATTCCAAGGTACTTGATTGTTTTTGTGGCTATCGTGAATGGGATTGATCTTAGTAGTTCTTCCTTGGCACTGGCATTGTCTGTGTATACAAAGGCTATTGATTTCTGAGCGTTGACTTTGTATCCTGCTACTTTACCAAACTCTTCTATGAGTTCCAGTAGTCTCTTATAGGAGTTTATCGGGTCCCCTATATATAGTATCATGTCATCTGCAAATAGGGATAGTTTAACTTCCTCCTTTCCCATTTGTATACCTTTAATTTCTTTTTTTCTTTCTTTTTTTATTTTATTTATTTATTTATTTATTTATTTATTTTTTGGACAGGCAGCGTGGACAGTGAGAGAGAGAGACAGAGAGAAAGGTCTTACCTTGCTGTTGGTTCACCCTCCAATGGCCGCCGTGGCCGGCGTGCTGCGGCTGGCGCACTGCGCTGATCCGATGGCAGGAGCCAGGTACTTCTCCTGGTCTCCCATGGGGTGCAAGGCCCAAGCACTTGGGCCATCCTCCACTGCACTCCCTGGCCACAGCAGAGAACTGGCCTGGAAGAGGGGCAACCAGGACAGAATCCGGCGCCCCGACCGGGACTAGAACCCGGTGTGCTGGCGCCGCAAGGCGGAGGATTAGCCTAGTGAGCCGCGGTGCCGGCCTAATTTCTTTTTCTTGCCTGATGGCTCTGGCTAACACTTCTAGGACTATATTGAATAGCAATGGTGAGAGTGGGCATCCCTGTCTGGTGCCAGTTTTCAATGGTCATTGTGGTTTTGATTTGCACTTCCCTGATTGCTAGTGATCCTGAACATTTTTTCATGTGTCTGTTGGCCATTTGGATTTCCTCTTTTGAAAAATGTCTGTTGAGGTCCTTGGCCCATCTCTTAAGTTGCTGCTGAAGGCTCTTAGAAAAAGGTCTGTATCAAGCCTCTCTCCTTGTCCTGCAGTTGGCCATCTCCCTGTGTCTCCACATGGGCTTCCTCTATGCAAATCTCTGAATCCAAATCTCCTCCTTTAATAAGAACATTCATGTTACAATCGGGCTTACCTTAACTTATAAATAATTGCATTTGCAATGACTCTGTTTTCAATTACAGTGACATTCAGAGGCCTGGATGGTTAGGACATCAACATAGGAATTTGCTGTTGGGCACAACTCAGCCAGTAATGTTCCATGAAAGAAACCATCTAAAAGGAAAAAAAGACCAAAAGAAGACTTCTAAGAGGGGAAGAGATCTACCTTCTGACATTAGCTACAAGTTTGTAAGTTCTCTTTCTCTTTCATGCAAGGCTCCACCCCAAGTCACACTGTTATACACCCTGGTGGGAAGTGGGCTAAAAGAGGGAGCTACTCACCAGCCTGTGACTTGAGTATGACTCTGTTACAGGTGAGGATGCTCCCTGACCCATTTCTTTCTTTTTTTTTTTTTATTTTTTTTATTTTATTTATTTTTTTTTTATTTTTTTTTTGACAGGCAGAGTGGACAGTGAGAGAGAGAGACAGAGAGAAAGGTCTTCCTTTGCCGTTGGTTCACCCTCCAATGGCCGCCGCGGCCGGCGCGCTGCGGCCGGCGCATCGCGCTGATCCGATGGCAGGAGCCAGGAGCCAGGTGCTTCTCCTGGTCTCCCATGGGGTGCAGGGCCCAAGCACCTGGGCCATCCTCCACTGCACTCCCTTGGCCACAGCAGAGGGCTGGCCTGGAAGAGGGGCAACCGGGACAGAATCCGGCGCCCCGACCGGGACTAGAACCCGGTGTGCCGGCGCCGCTAGGCGGAGGATTAGCCTAGTGAGCCGCGGCGCCGGCCCCATTTATTTCTTAGAAAGCAAGAATGTGAGCATCATTCATCAAGCAAATATAGATTAGATGCCTGCTACATACCCAGCCCTTCTCCATAAAAAATGCTTGCCCTAATGGAACTTGCCTTCTGGTGGCAGAAGGCAGAAATAAACAATAAACATAATAACCAAATGATAGATTAATAGGGGCAAAAAGAGGAGAGTGTATGGAATGTGCAGTTGTAAGACCAACCTGAGAGGGTCAGATGTGAGCAAAAACTTGAAGGTGAGAGGGAGTTGGTCTTGTGTGTTCTGCCGGGGCATGGGAGGAGCCTTTGCCAGCTGCGACAGATAGCAGCAGCTTCAGGAGGCCTCTATGGCCAGAGGGAAGGGAGGTGCAGGACAGGAGGTCAGAAATGTGATGGGAGAAGGGTCACAGCCATCCTGTGGACTTGAATTAGCTGGGTGTGTTGGAGCAGGGTTGTGAGCTTGTGTGACGCGCTTGTGGAGGCTCCCCTTGGGTGGTCTGGAGGAGACTCCAGATGGCGAGGGTGAACGCAAGAGAACAGTTGAGAGGCGGTTGCAGCATTGCAGAGGAGAGGTGCCATAGCTTGGTGCCAAATGGCAGCGGTGGAGGTGGTTCTTCGCTTGACCCAGTCGTCCTTGCCGCAGTTTCTTACTTCCAAGGCATTGAGCCAAAATTGCCTGGCTGCATCCTCCTTCAGAATGCCTTGTTCTGGCCCTCAGCAAGCTCTGATTCGCACCATCTGAAGCGAGTCACTGGTTTTCCCTTCTAGTCACTGCTGAAGAGCCATCTGTCCTTTGCAAAGCTGAAGTTGCACCAGGGGCAGCATTCTTTTTACAGTATTGTAGGAGTGCTTAAGGGAATCCCATTTCATTCGTAACCTAAGCTAAGGCAGTTGTGAGCTCCTGGACTAACCCAGTAATACTGTTTTGTTTTGCTGTTGTCAGCCGTCTTGTCACATACAACTTTGCTGTAGCCACTATTCTTAATGCATGGCTCTTGAGCTGTGGACAAGAAAGTTTCCATTGTGCACATGTCTGCTGCTGCAGCAGCTCTTGGTCTCCCAATTGTGTGGGATCTTCTGTTGGAACAACAAAAATTAGTCTCTCACAGTTCTAGAGGCTGGAAACTGAGACTGTGGTGTGAGCAGGTCTGGTTCCTTCTAAGGCCTTTCTCCTTGACTAGCAGGTGGCTGTCTTCTCCCTGAGTCCTCACCTGGCTTCCCCTCTGTGTGACTGGTTCTAACCTCCTCTCATAAGGATACCAGTTATTTGGATTAGGTCCACCAAATTACCTGCTTTTAATTTAATTACTTCTTTCAAAAGCCTTATCTCCAGGTAGTCACATTCTGAAGTGTACCGGGGCATGTGAATTTAGGGGTGTGGTTTCCAGCCTGGAACAGGACTGTTTGTGCTCAGTTTCTTTTCACTGCGCCAACACAATCAGGTACTGGTGTTTTCTCTGTAGCATAATTGTATCAATCATTTCTATTTTCCTAAGGTTTCATTTCTTGAGGTTGAAATTGTGCCATATGATTTGAACACCAGTTTGTGAATAAAAAAAATGCTCTATTCCCAATTATTGACATGGGTTGTGTTGTCAATTTAACACAATCCTAAAATAGAATTCCAAAACTCAATTTGGAAAATGATAGCATCTTTAAAATAAATTTACAGCTTCTACAAAGAATTGGTCAGGAGAGCAGAGAGCTAGTCTGCCTGGGTTACCATCTCAGCTATTGTAATCTCTAGCTGTTTAATCTGATGTAAATCACTTAAGTCTGCATTTCATTGAGTTTTCTTGTCTGGAAATGTGTATAATCACAGTTCTTACTTGGTAGAGTTATAATAAGAATTTAAGATGTTCATCTATGTGAAGAACATAAAAGAGGGTGTGGCACACAGAAAGTGTTAGATAAATGTTTGATTGTTACTCCAAGGGCAACTGCTTCAAATGAGGACACTCATTTGAATGAATTAGATCTGGTGAGTTTATTAAAATATACCTGCTAATTTGTGTGAACAGTTTATGGGTTTTCTAGGGTACAGCATACTTTGATCTGAGAGGATAGTCAATATTTGTCATGGACAACCTGTAATTTTAAAGAAATACTGCGGTTAATTTTAGTCCCTGAAGCACATGGGACTCTTGTTTATCAGCACTGAAGTGGTCTAATTTGGTAGTGTTATTTGAGGACCACAGTGTGATTGCAGTAGCATCAGGTGTGTGCGGACTGTTAATATGTTACAATTTGTTCCTTAAGCCAGCTCCCCATCCCAATAAGAACAGATCCCCTGTTATCTATACAGTATATTATAGTTCTGTGTAAAATTTTGTTTGTGAGCATTCTACTCTCTATATGGCTTGAAAGCCATTAGAGACATCCAGGAGGTTATTCATATTCTTCTATCCCACCACTGGTTTAATTCAAAGGACTTGCTGCCTATCCGCCTTCATTTTTTTTTTAAGATTTTTATTTATTTATTTGATATTCAGAGTTATACAGAGAGAGGAGGGGCACAGAGAGAGAGAGAGAGAGAGAGAGAGAGGGAGAGAGAGAGAGAGAGGTTTTCTATCTGATGGTTCACTCCCCAAATGGCCGCAACCATTGGCTGATCTGAAGCCAGGAGCCAGGAGCTTCTTCCAGGTCTCACACATGGGTGCAGGGCCCAAGGACTTGGGTCATCTTCCACTGCCTTCCCAGGCCACAGCAGAGAGCTGGATCGGAAGTGGAGCAGCTGGGTCTCGAACCAACTCCCATATGGGATGCCGGCACTTCAAGCCAGGGTGTTAACCCACCGTGCCACAGTGCCAGCCCTATTACCTTCATTGTTAATGCATAAACTGGTCTCTGTGTACAACTGGAACCACTTATTTAAAATACACTATTAATTGCTCATCTAAGTGCTACTATGTGGTGAACCATTTATTAATATTGCTTTAGCTGAATGACCTCCCATGGGCGTAGCAAGGTGAAGGGAATTCATGCTCAAGGAAGGTTTTCATTTTGGGCAGTGGACATCAGCAGTGCAAAGCTGTGAGACTCCTAGTACCAAAGGAAGAATTAGTTCAAGCCCGTGTTTGGCACCACTGCCCCTCTCTGTCCAACTTTGGTTTGCTATGTCCCACTCTCCCTGATAGTATGATATTCAGATTTATCTTTTCTTAAAAGATGCATGGTGACAACTAACTGAGCACCTAAAAGGAAACCTGTTGAAGTGAAATGGACACTATGAGAAACAGTGACTTGATCAGCCCTTGTCCTGACTATCGAGAACAACTTACTACTTTATTCCTTTTAGTATTTTTTTGTTCTACTTAATATCATTGGTTGAACTCTTTAATTAACACAATTATTCTTAGGTGTTTAAATTTAACTGAAAAGTGATCCCTGTTAAATATAAGAGTGGGAATAAGAGAGAGAGGAGATGTACAGTTTGGCATATACTCAGTCGTACTTATCCCTAATGGTAGAGTTAGAAACATGCCAGGGGATTCCAATTCAATCCCATCAAGGTGGCATGTACCAGTGCCATCTCACTAGTCCAAGTGATCAATTTCTGTTCACAATTGATCATAATGATAGTACTAAGAGTCACAGAGATCACATAAACAAGACTAGTGTCTGAAAATACTGAGAAAATTAAAAACGAGAGAACAATCCAACATGGGAAGCGGGATACACAGCAGACCCATAGAATGGCAGATGTCCTAAACAGAACTCTGGCCTCAGAATCAGCCCTTAAGGCATTCGGGTCTGGCTAAAAAGCCCATGAGAGTATTTCAGGCATGGAAATCCAAGACACTCTGGCAAAAAAAAAAAAAAAAAAAAAAAAAAAAAAAAGCCTAAATGAAAGATCTCTGTGAGATCCCAGCAGAAAGAACTGGGCCATCAAAGGAGGTAACTTTCTCTGAAGGGAGGAGAGAACTTCCACTTTGACTATGACCTTGTCTAAATAAGATCGGAGTTGGCGAACTCAAGAGGCTTCCATAGCCTTGGCAGCTCAAGACAAGAGCCTAGGGTGATTACTGATGTTATAAATAAGAGTGTCAATTTGTAAAGTCAACAACAGGAGTCACTGTGCACTTACTCCTCATGTAGGATCTCTGTCCTTAATGTGTTGTACATTGTGATTTAATGCTATAACTAGTGCTCAAACAGTACTTTACACTTTGTGTTTCTGTGTGGGTGCAAACTGTTGAAATCTTTACTTAATATATGCTAAATTGATCTTCTGTATATAAAGAGAATTGAAAATGAATCTTGATGTGAATGGGATGGGAGAGGGAGTGGGAGATGGGATGGTTGTGGGTGGGAGGGTGGTTATGGGGGGAAAAAGCTGCTATAATCCAAAAGTTGTACTTTGGAAATTTATATTTATTAATAAAATTTAAAAAAATTCAGTCTCCAAACAGCCAGTGTCTATACCTCTCTAGGCAGGTTTCCAAATATTATTTTCTTTTTTTTGCATTTAAATTGTTTTATTTATTTTTATTTTTATTTTTTTTATTTAATGAATTTGAATTTACAATGTGCAACTTTTGTATTATTGTGGCTCACCCCCCACAACCTCCTTCCCTCCCACAGCCCTCCCCTCTCCCACTCCCTCTCCCATCCTGCCCTTCATCGAGTTTCATTTTCAATTACCTTCATATACAGAAGATCAAGTTAGTATATACTAAGCAAAGATTTCAACAGGCTGCACTCGCACAAGGTATAGGGTATTGTTCGACTAGTAGTGTTGTCTTTAAGTTTCATAGTAAAACACATTAAGGACAGAGATCCTACGTGGAGAGCCTGTACCCAGTGACTCCCGTTGTTGATTTAACAGTTGGCACTCTTATTTATGACATCAGCAATCACCCTAGGCTCTTGCCATGAGCTGTCTAGGCTATGGAAGCCCCTTGAGTTCACCAGCTCTGAACTTGTTTAGTCAAGGACATATCACAGTGGAGGTTCCTTCCTCCCTTCAGAGAAAGGCGCCTCTCTCCTTGATGGCCTGATCCTTCTGCTGGGGTCTTGTTCACCAGGATCTTTCATTTAGGTTGTTTTTGCCACTGTGTCATGGCTTCCCATGCCTGTGAGACTCTCATGGACCTTTTAGCCAGATCTGAATGCCCCAAGGGTTGATTCTGAGGCCCAAGTGCTGTTTGGGGCGTTTGCCATTCTATGAGTCTGCTGTGTGTCCTGCTTCCCCTGCAGGATCATTCTCTCCCTTTTAATTCTATCCTAAATTATTTGTATACACTGGTCTTATTTATGAAATCTCTTCAACACTTACCCTGTCTTTTTGATCGGTTGTGTATTTATACTTATCACTTTACCAAGTGCGCTGGCATTGGTACAGCCTCCTTGATAAGATTGAGTTGAAATCCCCTGGCACATTTCTAGCTCTGCCATTGGAGGTAAGTCCGAGTGAGTGTGTGCCGACCTATATATCTCCTCCCTCTCTTATTCCCACTCCTATGTTTCACAGAGATCACTTTTCTGTTAATTTTAAATGCCTAAGAATGATTGTGTATTGATTACAGAGTTCAACCAGTGGTATTAAGTAGAACAAACAGAGCAACAACAATGACAACAAAATACTAAAAGGAATAAAATAGTAAGCTGTTCCTCAACAGTCTAGACAAGGGCTGCTCATGTCATTGTCTCTCATAGTGTCCATTTCACTTGAATGGGTTTCCTTTTAGATGCTCGTTTAGTTGCCATCAATCAGGGAGAACATAAGATATTTGTCCCTTTGGGACTGGCTTATTTCATGATATTTTCCAGATTCCTCCATTTTGTTGTAAATGACCGGATTTCATTTTTTTTTTTTTTTTTTACTGCTGTGTAGTGTTCCATAGAGCACATATCCCATGGTTTCTTTATCCAGTCATCCGTTGATGGACATTTAGGTTGATTCCATGTCTTAGCTATTGTGAATTGAGCTGCAACAAATATTGAGGTGCAATTGGCTCTTTTTTTCTCCCCTTTAATTCCATTTGGGTAAATTCCAAGGAGTGGGATGGCTGGGTTGTATGGTAGGGTTATATTCAGGTTTCTGAGGACTCTCCAAACTGTCTTCCATAGTGGCTTTACCAGTTTACATTCCCACCAACAGTGGGTTAGTGTCCCTTTTCCCCCACATCCTCACCAGCATCTGTTGTTGGTTGATTTCTGTATGTGAGCCATTCTAACCGGGGTGAGGTGAAACCTCATTGTGGTTTTGATCTGCATTTCCCTGATGGCTAGGGACCCTGAGCATTTTTCCATGTGTCTGTTGGCCATCCAAATGTTATTTTCAGATGGTGCTGTGGAGCACATCAGTTTTTGTTGGACTGAGACTCCTGAATGCAGAAGAATCTGATGCCGCCTTCCCTGTCCTGTTGTCTATGCTCGCATCCTTTCAACTCCTCCAGAAGTAGGTCTAGTGTGGGACTAACTGAAGATTGTAAAACTGCACCAATTTCCAGGCTTTTGGAATTCAAGCAGCTTTGTTTACATTCATAAATCACAAATTAGTGGAGGTGATAACATCCAAAGACAGTTCTTACAGTTGGAGAACAGTGAAAGTCAGTGACGTTGCATTGACACATTGCATTCTGTGCTATGGATGCTTCACCTGACACCCTGGTAGCCCTGCTCACACATGCCCCAGACCTTGACCTTTGCTTTCTCTGGCTGTTTTGTAAGCAACCACTCCTTTTTGCAATCCTGTACCATCTCCTTGTGTTTCTAGCACTAGTAAGTGGCTGGTGCAAGGTCCACAGCTTTATACTCTAAGTTCCTAACTAAGCTGGGTGCCCACTAGATATTGCAAGAAGGAGTGAGTCCATAAATGCATGAAGAAATGAGAAGCTCTAGAGCAGATTTTCTCACTGCTCTTTAGGGCCATCATAACCAAGAGACCTGCTCTCACCGTTCCTCTCCGACTCATCTCACTCTCTTCAAGCTCTGCTGCAAGGGCATGCCTTGTTTTCGTCAGACTAGACTTTGTTCTGCCAAATCATCTCTCACAGCATTGCCCAATTAACTTCTCCCCACATAGAAATGTGTTTGTTTTCATATCACTGTTCTGCACAAAAACCAAATAAATTTCCATTGACTTATGGGATAAGCCTCAAAATTCTTTAGCATGATATCTAATACTGACTGGACCTTGTCCTTGAAATTGCTTCAACTTATTTTCATTGCAAATATTAAAAACATATTAAGACATGTAACAGATGCTCACTTACCCACCATTGTGGATAAACAAATAGTAGCATTTCCCCAGTATTTACTTCATCTTTGACTAAAGAAGAAAACACTGCAAATAATGTTGATGAGCTCCAGCTACTGGTAAAGATCTTAGGCTTGACCAAATGTGATTTGCTGTGTTTTCTGTTTTGCTTCATTCATGCTGCTGTAACAAAGGACTAAGATTGGGGGGTTTATAAACAACAGAAGTTTCACTGTTTTTGAAGTCTCAGGTCAGGTTGCCAGCAGGGCCGGGTTCTGGTGAGAGCTGTCTTCTTGACTGCTAACTTCTTAATGTGCCCTCACATGGTAGAAAGAGCACTGAAGAGCTCCCTGGAGATTGTGTTTTAAGGGCACTAATCCCGTTCTTGAGGACTGTACCCTCATTAGCCAGTAACCTTCCAAAGGTACCACACCAAAATATTGTATGACTCGAGGTGAGGATTTCAACAAATGAAATTTCAGGGCATACCAGAATTCAAGCAATCATACATACCTTCTCTAATAGATTTATAATAAACTTAGAATTACTTTTCAGTATTCATTGGACGATTTGTTCCTTGGGTCTGATTTTATTTACAAAAAATTGATGTAGATTATCTGGGATGAATAGTATGGTTGATGTATGTCCACGTACACTCACGTGAATGTGTGTGTATGGGGGGAGGTGCATATTTGTTTACTGAGAATTAAAGCAAATCTACCCAGTCACACAAAAGTCCATTCTAGACTAGAATGATGGGTGACTGTATCAAAAACCTCAGCTTGACACAGTTTTCTTCCTTTATTGGACTAGACACACATACATACACACATACATAGACACACACCTGATAGTTTGCAGAGAGAGAAGGAACCTTCCTTTCATTCATTATGTTTCTTCATCTCTATGAGTTAACTAAAGCAAAGGTAGTTATGAGATAATTGAGATGGAAGAAACGGTTGGAAATAAGTGGGATATCTGGAGGTTGCTAGATATTAGATTATATCCAGCAAAGACTGGAAGTGTGTACACTGCAATTTATTAAGGTTTTGAAAGATTGTCTCAAATTGAAAGTGACAATTTGATAAGATTTGCTCAACAAAGGAGAAATTCTTAACAGCTATTCTTATTTAATGTTGGAACAACTAAGCAGAGATTCGATGAGACCTAAGAAGATGGCTGATAATACAGTTAACAGAAATGTCCCCAGACTTCTAATGGCATTCTTGGCTGGGCTGGGCTGGGCTGGGCTGGGGTGTACCAGTCATTGGACATTAAATCAACTCAAGATTTCATGCTAAGGGGAAGCTGTTTGGCAAATCTTCATTTCACGCCAAGTTCTGGTATGCTGACAAATCTCAGGAACATTGAAAGGGTTTCAAAATTAATCACTTTGGACATGTAGTTGCTGTACACTGCTGGTGCAGGATTTTGCTTAGAGACTTCCAAATTGTTGTCTTTATCCAGAAAGTAAATTTTACACTGAGATTGGAAAATTGCAGCCACCAAATGGAAAAAATCTCATATAAGTCCAAGAGCAAAATAGTGTAGTTTAGTCAGGATGGGTGACATCTGCTTTGATTCTAGAAATAATCTCAGTTCAGTCTGAGAAAGAAATATTCAAGGCCTAGATTATTATTTTGATAATAAATTTTTTGTTTTCTTTGGACTGTTTAACCCAACTGAGTTGATTTATTTTTAGAATGGAATCTCAAGTCTTTGACAAGAAAAGAGTGAAACTTACAGGCAATATACAATGTGGACCACCCAGAAGTGTCTCCACAGGCATTTTCATTCTTACTCAATCTGTGCTGTGTGCTCTTTTGAATGAGAAGATTTTTAACTTTCACATTCATCTGAGTATCAGGTGAATGTGAGGATTTCCCTTTAAACAAAAGAAAAAAAAATGTGAGATTTTAGCCTGAAACACAATAAATGACAAACCTATTTGGGAAAAACAAATAGAAATTTATCATTTTTGCCATTTTTAAAGAAGCAAAGAAAAAAACAGAAAGTGCTTAGAGTCCCATGGAGAACAAAGGATGCAAGCCAAGACCCTAGCTGAGAGTTACTTGCCTGTTTTCAAATCTGACTTGCCAGGAAATATCTGTCCTCAAAGTTTCCAAGACAACATCTGCTAGTAATTAAATTTAGCTGTCACTCTGACCCCAGTCTCCATAGCCATATCTTTATTTACTGCCCACTGTATGCCAGGCATAGAATAATTTGTGTTCACACAGCGCTTGTGTCCCAGCAGAGGGAGATAATATAAAAACAAAGGAATAAACACAAATAGCATGTAAGCAGGAGAATGTGCTAATGGAAGATATCAGGCTAGGTAAAGTGGGAGGATCAGGAAGGCCTAAGGGGTTGCTCTTTGGAGCAGGTCATCAGCAAAGCCTTTCTTATTTTTTTTAAAAGATTTACTTATTTGCTTAAAAGAGTTACACAGAGAGAGAAGGAGAGGCAGAGAGAGAGAGAGTGAGCGAGTGAGCTTTCACCTGCTGGTTCACTCCTCAATTGGCCACAACTGGATGAGCTGCACCAATCCGAAGCCAGGAGCCAGAGTTTCTTCTGGGTTTCCCACGTGGGTGCAGGGGCCCAAGGACTTGGGCCATCTTCTGCTGCTTTCCCAGGCCACAGCAGAGAGCTGGATTGGAAGTGGAGCAGCTGGGACCATATGGGATGCCAGCACTTCAGGCCAAGGAGTTAACCCACTGTGCCATGGCGCCAGCCCCAGGACTGGGGTTTTAAAAAATTCATTAGAAAGGATTTTTTTGCTTGATGAAACCAATGGTCTTTTACCAGATGACAAGCTTATATTATTTTGTGAGGTGAGTGTGGTCCAAGATGCGGTAAACAAATCCGGACATACTAATACAAGTGCTTTGAAGGTGCCTGAATGTTGACTAGCAGAAGATTTAGGTGACTTCTGGGAAAACATAAGATTTACAGATTGCAGTTTTTTTTGCGCGTGGACAAGAATTTAAAGCTCATAAATCTGTACTTGCAGCCCAATCCCCAGTTTTCAACGCAATGTTTGACCATGAAATGGAAGAAAGCAAAAGAATTGAGTAGAAATAAGTGATTTAGACCCTGACCTTTTTAAAGAAATGATGGTATTCGTTTACACAGGAAACCACCAAATCTTGATAAAATGGCTGTCAACTTGTTGGCAGCTGCAGACAGATCTGCACTGGAGCGACTTTAGGTCATGTGTGAAGAACTTTGTGTATTGACCTTTCAGTAGAAAATGTTGCTGATGCCCCTCTTCTTGCAGATTTGTACAATGCAGAACGGTTGAAAGCACAAGCTATAGATTTTATTAACAGGTGCACTGTGCTTTGCCAGGTTGGGTGTGAAGATGGGAAAATCTGGAACAGCAGTCAAGCAACTGACGTAACGGAAACATCAGGGTGGAAGTCCATGATTCAGTCACGCCCTCACTTAGTAGCAGAAGCCTTCTGAGCACTTGCCTCTGCACAGTGTTCACAGTTTGGCATTCCTCGCAAATGGCTAAAACAGTCCTGACATATTCCATGAACACTATAAAAATGGAATTGACCGTTACCCTTCCAGGTCCAAAAGGATGCTAATATACAAACCATAAGCAAGAGTTGTATCTGTTTTCTTGTACACAGAACAGATGGTGAAAAGCATATTACTTGCATTTCAGGTGGATAATTTATGTTTTATTCTTAAGCTTTAAATTAGTCTGATTAATTCACTTCAAGGCCTTAAATTATCAATGACTTCTCTTGTTTATATAATACTTTAATTTTTTTTTTATTGTGCCTTGCCATTTTGACCAGGCTACGTAGGATTGCGCAGCTCCATAATGCGGTGATTTGGATAACTGAAGATACTAAGTTTCAAAAAGATCTTCCATTATTTCTTGAAAAGAAAAATGAATTTAGAGGTTTTGTCTTGTGCTATCTCAAAGTTTAATTGTAGATTCTTCTTAAAAGTACGTGTATCAGAAATTACCAGTAATGTCTCCAGTCTAAGTTATATAAATATAGATGAGCCTGCTTACCTTCAAGGTAAGTTATGGCAATATACTGCTTCAGTTCTAATTTATTTTTCATTTCAAGGGGCAAATATGCAATGAGTTGGCCAAGACTTTTAGTAAAATTTGTGGTGTTTGTATGTTAACTGTTTAACAAACTGTGGGATTATCCAAATTTACAGTGATCGAGAACTAATTGAGGTTAAGATTTCAACAAGAAAGCATGTTTTCTGCTGAAGTAATTTTTAAAAAACTTATAGTGACCTATATTTATATGAGAATTCTGTACATGTTAAAAGTTAAGGATGGGCCGGCGCCGCGGCTCGCTAGGCTAATCCTCCGCCTAGCGGAGCCGGCACACCGGGTTCTAGTCCTGGTCGGGGTGCCGGATTCTGTCCCGGTTGCCCCTCTTCCAGGCCAGCCCTCTGCTGTGGCCAGGGAGTGCAGTGGAGGATGGCCCAGGTGCTTGGGGCCTGCACCCCATGGGAGACCAGGAAAAGCACCTGGCTCCTGGCTCCTGCCATCGGATCAGCGCGGTGCGCCAGCCGCAGCACGCCGGCCGCGGCGGCCATTGGAGGGTGAACCAACGGCAAAGGAAGACCTTTCTCTCTCTCTCTCTCTCACTGTCCACTCTGCCTGTCAAAAAAAAAAAAAAAAAAAGTTAAGGATGACCGAATGTAAATTTAATGAGTAGATCAATTAAGAAAGATATATATGCACTTTTCATGTGTAACTTTTGTATGCTGAGTGGTACATATATTTTTCCTGTTTTGAGGGAATTAATAAGGTGTAATTAATTGTGTCAACTTTTGAAATGATTTTTTAAGACACATGGAAGCAACTGGGATATTTGTGATAATAGATAAGAAGGGTCTCCTTGATTATATTTAAATTGGTTTGGATTTCAGATATTCATTACTGAATTTATTCCTGTTTTTTCGTACTTTTGTTAGACCCTCGGAGTGAGGATGCTAACACGTCAAGGGGCACACCCCAAAGACTCAGACTCCAGACCAGTTGATTCAAAAGCAAGAGGATTTATTCGGCGTCTGCGCAGACGGGCCTCCTGAACTCGGAGTCCAGAGAGCGCCCCCAGCACAAAGCCACACGGTTTATATACCCGCAGCAACCAATCAAAAGCACTATAGAGTCCATGCACACAGCAGTCCAATCCTCGAGCTGATCATGTGAAGGGCATGCGTCTTCTATCCAATCAGCTACGGGATCACATGGGAGGCATGCACCTCGTCGCCATTTTGTTGTTTACTTCTTTAGTAGTTCCTTTCCCTGCCAGCGCCATCTTGTTCACCCTGAGGGGGACGACGTCTCGCTCCCTTTGTTCCCCTGGTGGGAGAGCGGCGTCCCGCTTCCCACACCGTTATTTGAGTATTAGGAGGCATACAAACTGGGTTAGGTCTTAGCACAGCCAGGCACAAGTGTCGCAGCTAGCTAAGCATAGGGTCCCTTATTTTTATAGCTGCACCTAATTTTAGCTTTGGGGGAAAAAGTTTAGGGCTGTAATTTTTTATTTGGGGCAAAGGTAACTTCTTGTTTTTAATGGTATTGGCTTAGGTCACTCCATCTTGGTTTGATTTTTAACGTTCTTCATTCCCCCCTTTTCTTTTTGGAGAGATTTTAATCCTAAAATCTAAAGGTCAGCGTCGTCCCTGAGTGCCTGGTATTGTTGGGTGAGTACAAGGGCCTGCATGATGGACAGCCGGTCCCGGATGAACTGCAGCAATTGATTGAGGATGCACGGGCCAAAAGTTAAAATTAGGAGGAGGATAATGAGGGGGCCCGTGACTGTGGAAATGAGAGTGGTTAACCAGAGGGACTTGTTGAACCACCCCTCAAACCAGCCTTGTTGGGCCTCTTGATCTCTATGTCTTTCGTCCAACCTAGCCCTTAGTTTTGCCATGGAGTCTTCTATGACTCTCGAGTGGTCAACATAAAAACAGCACTCTTCACCAAGGGCTGCACAAAGGCCCCCCTTCTATTCTGTAAGACTACCTCGGACAGGGAAGTGAGGGATTCCTTCAGCCTAGTTATAGATTGTTCCAGGGCCTGTATGTCTTCATCAATGGCGATTTTTAAGTCATTGTAATGCCGAGTACCCTGGATTAAGGCTGTTGTTCCAGTTCCAACCCCGGCCCCAACTCCGAGCCCTAACAGGACTCTGCTAGGGTCAGAGAAACTGGCTCTCTACGGATGCGGGTGGGGCGTCTATCATAGGAATCTTCTAGTGTGTTGGTTGGATGGTAAATTATTTTAGGCACTAGCTGTACCATAACAAAAGTCCTGGGTGGCACTAAGGACCGAGGGACACAGGGGGTAAGTCCCTTGTTACAAGCCCACCAGTTTCCGTAGCCTGAACTAACATGGGCATAGGTTGTTAAATTTGCACTTGGGATGGTAACATTACACAGTTGTATATGAGACGGGGAAGGGTTTCCTAGGCATGTTCCCTTTCCGGAAACTTGGGTCAGGGTAACGTGGGCGGGGGTTCCTGGCTATTACGGTGGAAGTAAGCAAAGTTAGAAGCATTATGGAGTTTTTTAAAGTCAGCTTGAGCGGATTTTGGGTGCGTTGCCATTTCCATTGTGCTGGCTCGCCCGAAGCTCTATCAGCTCCCGATGGTGCTCGCTTGACGTGGGACGCGTGAACCCAGGCGGCGATTCCGTCTACCTTAAGGGCTGTTGGAGTGGTCAACAGTACAGTGTAGGGGCCCTTCCAGCGGGGTTCAAGAGTCTTAGACTGGTGTCTTCGGACGTAGACAGAGTCGCTGATTTGGAAGGAGTGAGGGACTGACGCGTTCCCGGTCCAGTAGGCCGCAGCTAGAGGTCTCCAGATCTGGTTCTGTATAATCTGGAGCGCCTTTAGTCGTGCCTGCAAATTAGGTGCGTTAATAAAGGGGTCAAGCATAGGGTCAAGCAGATTTGTGGCGGGAGGGGATCCCCCATACAGTATTTCATATGGGGTTAACCCATGGTGTGAGGGGGTGTTCTGGACCCAGAACAAGACCATAGGGAGGAGTTGGACTCAGTCTCTAGTGCCAGTCTCCATAGCTAATTTAGTTAAGGTCTCTTTAATTGTTCTATTTGTCCCTTCTACCTGTCCTGAACTTTGGGGTCTATAAGCACAATGTAATTTCCAATTTATCCCCAGTGTTTTGGCCACCAGCTGACTTACCTGGGAGACGAAGGCAGGTCCGTTATCAGACCCAATTACCTGAGGGAGACCAAACTGCGGGAAGATGTCCTCGATGATTTTTTTGACGACCACTTGAGTGGTTTCTCGTTTGGTGGGGAAGGCTTCCACCCACCCAGAGAAGGTGTCTACAAAAACTAGGAGATACTTGTTACCATATTTTCCTGGCTTAACCTCGGTGAAGTCTACCTCCCAATTGACTCCGGGTTGATCCCCCCGGGACCTTGTTCCTTCCGGCAGCTTGAGGCGCCCCGCATTGACCTTAGCGCAGGGAACGCAGGACTCGGTGACCTGTTGAACTAGAGAGTTAAGCCTTGGGATAAAGTAAGGTTGATCTTTTTGTTGCAGCGGCATTTTTAGTTTTTTATGTTCTAAATGAGTCCACTTATGGAGTTGAGTTATTAGTTCACGGGCCATTTTGTGGGGCAGGACAACTTTGTCCTGGAATGTCCAAACTCCCTTTTGTTCACTGTAATCCGCCCCAAGCCGCTGGATTTCGTCCAAATCTTGATCTAAGTAGGGGAAGGGGAGGTCCCCGTGGTCTGGCGTATGGTGGGCCACCACAGTACTCAGGTATAGAGTCTGCGGGCCTACCACAGCCGTTCTGGCAACCTCGTCCGCCATTTTATTTCCTCTTGTTATAGGGTCACTTCCCCGCTGGTGTCCAGGACAGTGAATTATGCTCAACTTTTTAGGTAGGAAAAGTGCCCATAAGAGGTCTAAAATTTCAGTCTTGTTTTTTATGTCTTTTCCTGCTGAGGTTAAGAGGCCTCTTCTTCGGTCAATTTCTCCATGTATATGGGCAGTAGTGAATGCATAGTGGCTATCAGTATAGATGTTAACTTTTTTTCCGCTAGCTTGTTTAAGGGCCTGTGTGAGGGCCACAAGCTCGGCTTTCTGAGCCGAGGTTCCCACAGGCAATGTGCTTGCCCATGTTATGGAGTGTCCATCTACCACGGCCGCCCCTGCCCTCTGCTCACCGTTTTGTAGAAAACTGCTCCCGTCGGTGTACCAGGTGTGTTCCACATCCGGTAACGGCCGATCCGTCGGGTCCTCCCGGGTGCCATGGGCCTCAACCAAGATTTGATGACAGTCATGAGGTACCCAGGTGCCAGGTTCCATATCCGGGAGCAGGGTAGCTGGGTTCAGGGGGGTGGCAGGTCCGAACTGAATCCGCTCCGGGTTGAGCAACATAGCTTGGTAGTGAGTCACTCGGGCATTGGAGAGCCACCTATCTGGCGGCTGCTGGATGATGGTGTCAATGAGTCAACTTATCTGCGTCTTTGACAAGGACTGCCACTGTGGCCACCATGTGCAGACACGGGGGCCAACCAGTGGCCACATTATCCAATTTTTTTGAAAAGTAAGCCACCGGCTTTTTCCAAGGTCTCAGTTTCTGAACCAGGACGCCCTTTACTATTCCCCTTTGTTCATCAACGTACAATGTGAAGGGCTTAGTCACATCGGGGAGGCTTAGGGCAGGGGCTGACAATAGAGCCCTTTTGATTTGATCAAATGCCATTTGATGTTCTTTTTCCCATATAAAGGGGGCATTGGGTTTAGTGAGGGGGTACAGAGGTGCTGCTAATTCCGCAAATCCTGGTATCCATAGTCGGCAGAAGCCTGCACTGCCGAGAAATTCTCACATTTGTCAGGCGCTCTTGGGCAGTGGAATTAGGGCGACTGTCTGTTTCTGGCCCTCTGTTAGCCACCGCTGACCACCTTCTAGCAGGTATCCCAGGTAGGTCACCTGTCTTTTGCACACTTGTGCCTGTTTCGCGGAGACTCTGTATCCCAATTCCCCCAATTTTTTTAGCAGGGCCCCCGTACCTTTTAGACACTCCTGGTCTCTGCCGCCAAAAGCATGTCGTCCACATATTGAAGGAGGACTATGCTGGGGTTGTTGACTCGGAAGTCTGCCAGATCCTGGTGCAGGGCCTCGTCGAACAGGGTAGGCGAATTTTTAAACCCCTGTGACAATGTTGTCCAAGTGAGTTGTCCGGAAAGTCCGGCCTCCGGGTCTTTCCATTCGAAGGTGAACAGGGGTTGACTTTGAGGACTCAGTCTTAAACAAAAGAACGCATCTTCAAGGTCTAGTACCGTATACCATTGATGGCTTGGTGGTAGGGCACTTAGCAGGTTGTAAGGATTGGGCACAGTAGGGTGCAGGTCTCCCGTCCTTCGGTTAACTTCCCGTAGGTCCTGCACTGGCCTGTAGTCCCCCATGCCTGGCTTTTTTACTGGGAGGAGGGGGGTATTCCAAGGCGAGCGGCATGGTTTTAAGATGCCCAACCACAACAGTCTCTCTATATGGGGCCTGATGCCCTCCTTGGCCTCTTTGCTCGTAGGATACTGCCGGATTGACACTGGGGTGGCCGAGGGTTTTAAGTCAATTATTAGGGGCGGCTGGTTGACAGCTAATCCTACTCTGGCCATTTCTGCCCAAGCTTGATGAAAGTCCGTTAACCACTTGGGGTCTAGAGAGGTTGTATTAGCTGGTTTTTTTTCCGAGCAATTGATGTTCATCCTCTAGGCGTATTGTCAGTATTTGAAGGGGCTGCCCTTCTGGGCCAGTGGCTGAAATCCCCTTATCATGAAAGTGAATTTGGGCCCCCGCTTTTGAAAGCAAATCCTGGCCCAATAGGGGGTATGGGCAGTCTGGCACCAGTAGGAACGAGTGAGTCACCTGTCTGGTGTTCAAATGGACCTTTCGTTCAGTTGTCCACCTGTACAATTTTCCCCCAGTAGCTCCCTGGACCCAAGAAGTTTTAGAACTCAGAGGGCCCCTGGCCTCGGTCAGCACTGAATGTTGTGCTCCCGTATCTACCAGGAAGGTCACCAGGTGCCCCCCTACATCAAGAGTTACCCTGGGCTCAGGCGGGGGGCTCCTGGCCCTGACTTTCCTAGTTGTCTTCCCCCAAGGGCAGGACTGGAACTGTCTTTGTCTTAGTTTCCTGAGACAGCTTAGGGCAGTCCTTAACCCAGTGTCCCTTTTCTTTGCAGTAGGCACATTGGTCTCGTTCTACTCGGGGCCTTCTGTTGTCTCCCAGGGTCTTATTCTGTCCTGGCCTACCTTGCCCTGCACCCTGCACTACCGTGGCCAAAATTTTGGTTAATTCTCGATTCCGCTTTTTGTCCTGGATGTCCTCCCTCCGCTCTTGCTCTTTGCGTAATCTTTCTTCCTTTTCCTCCTGTGTTTCCCTTTTATTGAAAATTTTATCTGCCTCCTTTAGTAGGTCCTGTAATGTATACCCTTGCAGCCCGTCCAGTTGTTGTAACTTGTTTTGGATATCAGGAGCCAACTGTCCGATAAACGACATAATTACATCCGACTGGCATTCGGTGGCCAAAGGGTCAAAAGGGGTATACATGCGATAACCTTCCATTAAGTGTTCTAAGAACCCTGCCGGTGTCTCTTCCTGACCCTGGATAATTGCACGTACCTTGGCCAAATTGGTGGGGTGCTTCCCTGCCCCTTTGAGACCCGCTAACAGAGTCTGGCGATAGAGACGGAGTTGCTCCCTACCGGCCACGGAGTTGTAGTCCCACTCCAGGCGAGTCAGAGGGAAGACGTCCTCGATCTCGTTAGGCAGTTGGGTCGCCTGCCATCTGCTCCCAGCACATTTTTACGACCCTCTAATATGACTCGCTGTTTTTCCTCCGTGGTGAGGAGGGCCTGTAAAAGTTGCTGACGATCATCCCAAGTGGGTTGGTGAGTGAGTAGAATGGATTCAATTAATCTGGTCAAAGCTTGGGGGTCTTGGGAAAAGGAGGGATTATGGGTCTTCCAGTTGTATAGGTTGGAGGTGGACAACGGCCAATACTGAATCTGGCCAGCCACCGACCTTAAAAGAAATGCTTGAGAGGACCAGACACCCTCCGGGCCACTGGCATGTTCCCTTCGCAGCCGCAGGTGAGTAGAGGGTGGGGAGGAGGAAGGCTCTAACCCTCCCATTTCGGTGGAGTTGGGGGAGGGCGGCTTGGGGTCCTGGGGTTCCTGAACCAACTGTGGTGGGACCCGAGGAGGGTACGGAGGAGTTGGGTCTAGAAGTAGAAGACTTTCCTGAGTATCTGGGAGAACTGGTGGAGTTTTAGGCATAGGCTTAGGTGGTTCATTCAGGGGAAAAAGGGAAGAAGAAGTGAGTGGCGCCGAAGGTAAAGGCACAAATGGGGTTGAAGAAGGCCTGGGGCCTGGTTTCGGGGTCTGTGCCCCTAAAGAGGAAAGGGAAGGCTTAACCCATGTTGGGGGATCTCGGGAGAGACTCTCCCAGGTGACAATATAGGGCACTTGGTCAGGATGTCCATGTGGTCCTGGTTGGAAAACCTCTTTGACCTGTAAAATAGTAGTAAGGTTAAAAGTGCCGTCCCGCGGCCATCCGACCTCAAGGGAGGGCCACTCAGAGGTACAGAAAGCCAGCCACTTTTTATTGCGCACTTCCACTGACTGGTTATGTGCCCATTTCGTGACCTCTTTCCAATGTCCTAAAGTCAGACTTAAAGGAGTAGTTAGTTGTTGACCCATGGGTAAAACAATTGAATCGACAACGTGCAGGACACTGACTAGACAGACGAACAGAACAAACCACACAAGTCGCGTGGCAACTGATCAGGAACAAACCGAAAGTACGAATCGAGAGGGGAGCGGCCGATCACGGCCGGGTTCCCCGGGGAGGAGAGAGACCTGATCTCTCTCCCTCCCCCACAAAACTCTTGGAGCGTCCTCCAGGGCGGGACCAGGGGTCTCAGGGCACGTCTGCCTCCTCCGCTGGCCCAAGCGAAACAAGCCCTGTACAGGTACAGTTTTTCAAAACACCGAAGACACACACACACACACAACAGCAACACGAAATGAAAACTGAGCTAGCTCTTACTTCCAGCCGAACCTGGAATTGAGTCTGGGGGCGCACCAATCCCGGACGAGCCCCCGAAATGTAAGACCCTCAGAGTGAGGATGCTAACACGTCGAGGGGCACACCCCAAAGACTCAGACTCCAGACCAGCTGATGCAAAAGCAAGAGGATTTATTCGGCGTCTGCGCAGACGGGCCTCCTGAACTCGGAGTCCAGAGAGCGCCCCCAGCACAAAGCCACACGGTTTATATACCCACAGCAACCAATCAAAAGCACTACAGAGTCCATGCACACAGCAGTCCAATCCGCGAGCTGATCATGTGAAGGGCATGCGTCTTCTATCCAATCAGCTACGGGATCACATGGGGGCATGCACCTCGTCGCCATTTTGTTGTTTACTTCTTTAGTAGTTCCTTTCCCTGCCAGCGCCATCTTGTTCACCCTGAGGGGGACGACGTCTCGCTCCCTTTGTTCCCCTGGTGGGAGAGCGGCGTCCCGCTTCCCACACCGTTATTTGAGTATTAGGAGGCATACAAACTGGGTTAGGTCTTAGCACAGCCAGGCACAAGTGTCGCAGCTAGCTAAGCATAGGGTCCCTTATTTTTATAGCTGCACCTAATTTTAGCTTTGGGGGAAAAAGTTTAGGGCTGTAATTTTTTATTTGGGGCAAAGGTAACTTCTTGTTTTTAATGGTATTGGCTTAGGTCACTCCATCTTGGTTTGATTTTTAAGGTTCTTCACTTTGGAAAAGGCACCTGAACAATAAACAATTCCTGGGCAGTCTACTCTCCTTCAAACAGTGAACTAATACAATTTGCATGTGCAAGATGCACACAAAGGAGAGAACTCTTAAGATTGTTTCAGGCTGCACTATGAAACTTTCTCCCTTGTGTTCTCCTTTGTGTTTCATTACTGTTAACTGTGGATGATATTAAAATTCTGCACAATGTGAACAGGAAAAACTATAAACTGCTTTGCATGGGCCAGTTTTTCACGACAAATGAGTTTTAGCTTTAAACACGTGTACATGTTCAATGTTTGTGAGTTGTGTTCCTAAGGAAGGTCTGTTTTGGTGCATTGTCCCAGAGAAGCAGGAGCAGTCAGTGTCAGGCTGTTGGATCTGACTTACTGTAGCAGTGACAGTGTGCTTCTTAGGTAAAATTTATATTTAACCACAAGAGAAAAGTGTGTCACTGGGGAAAAATGCATATAACTATGTGTTTGCATATATAACTTTATTCTGTAGATTAGACTTTATATAATTTGTTTATTTAGTTTTTCAGTTCAGGGCAAAAGGAGAAAAATGAAGCTTGAGAATTTGCAATAGATTTTATTTTTGCTATCTCTTTACTAGGTGTTAACTGAGGAATCAAACATATCAGGACTGATTCATATGTACTTTGAGCAGGTACTATCAAAATAAGCATTTGTTATTCACAACAAAGAGGAGTTTGAAAGATCACATTTTCAGATTCAGCTTCTCTCTGTGATGTTTAATTGTTGTAGCAACTTAAATTGGAAGAATCTCTTAGAATAGGAGAAATATTGTTCCCTGGTGATGGACTTCATCCTAAGTAAGAATGTTATGGAGAATAAAAATTGACTTCCTTTACTCCACCATTAAGATTGAGCCTATTAAATTTCCATGTGAAATATAACTTTTAAGAATTTAACAGAGTCTTACAGGAAAACAAAAATTTGCTTGGTAATTAATGTTGTCATCTATCAAAAAAATTGATATATCTAAAGGACACCGCACTGGTACATTGAGAATTGATTCACTGCTCTAATCTACATTTTCTGGCGACAGTGACTTCAATAATCATACCGTATTAGTGAGTATTTCAGTTTACCCTTGCCTACTGTAGTGTTTATTGCAAATCCTAAGGATTTTGTAAAGATTTTTAAGTTTAGTCGCACATTTTATACCAAAAATGTCAAACGCTGTGCTTTAAGAATATCCATGTTTATAAAGTGTCCACGTTTCTGGTAATGCAATGCCTACCATCTTATGGTAGTTGATTTATTTTGTATTTATTACGTATATTTTTGGTATCATGGGTGCTTGAAACAATGATGAAATCTGTTAGTGTATTCTGAAGCAAGTGCTCTACTAGCCTTTTCCTCTTTCCATTTTTAAAACACATTATTCTCAAAATAGGCACAGATTATTTCCAGAGCAATCTTGCCTTTCAATTTATCAGTCTGTTCTCGCTTCCCTTTTGTCACCCAAATAGGGCTTTTCCTTAGAAAGTAGTGAGTGGTCTAGGTTAATCCTCCACCTGTGGCTGCGGCGCTGGCACCCCGGGTTCTAGTCCCGGTCGGGGTGCCGGATTCTGTCCCAGTTGCTCCTCTTCCTGTCCAGCTCTCTGCTGTGGCCTGGGAGTGCAGTGGAGGATGGCCCAGGTCCTTGGGCCCTGCACCGCATGGGAGACCAGGAGGAAGCACCTGGCTCCTGGGTTCGGATCAGGGCAGCGTGCCGGCTACAATGCTGTAGTGGTCACTTGGGGGGTGAACCAACGGAAAAATGGAAGACCTTTCTCTCTGTCTCTCTCTCTCACTGTCTAACTCTGCCTGTCCAAAAAAAAAAAAAAAAAAAAAAAAAGGAAAGTAGTGAGTTGTTTTAAATACATGTTTAAAAAATGACCATTGGATAACTGTTCTTTAAGATATACAATATTTGTGCCTTTTTCATTTTTGAATTTTAATATATATTGGTTTTTGGAACACAAATAGGTGCCATACTATGGCTTGACAATGTTATCTCCTTAAACACTCATGTGTTACTGTCTTGTAATTGGAGAACCTTGCATGAATTATGTGATTGTGTGTATGTGTGTGTATGTGTGTACTTGTATTTGCTTGGGCTTGTGTGTGGTTTGTTCAAGAGTGTATTTCTGAAACTAGGACTCAGTTTAATGTTGAAAGTTCAGGTTGGTTGAAATATTTCACTTAAATGTAATTTATTTGGGGCACAGTTAACTGACAGAGATTATAATTCTTAAAAATGTTCAATTTACTGCATGATAAAATATGAAGATAGTGCCCTTTAAGGTCATCAGTTATAACAGAATTAAATATTATCAAAGATCTCTTACAAAGCTGTTATGAACATTTTTATTTAATTTTTGGCTCTGAGAGCTTAAATTGTCAAAAGTATAATTACCAACTAACCCACCCATTTAAGTTTTGTGTATAAATTTAAAATCAAAGCAGAATTCTTTATAAAATTGTGGATCATAGAAAGTGCTACTAAAATACAAGGAATCTGATAAGTTTGTGAATATCCATCAGCAATTTTGCATTTCTCCTAGCCAGTTATACTCTCAAAGAGGTTATACTCTCTGACTTGGATAGCATGCTCTTGATTGGGTAAAATTGAAATATTCAGTGTATTCTTTCAAAAAAATGTAGGTGGGTGCTTGGGTTTGTTTTAAGTATTCTCAAATTTTAAAGACAGCATTTTCAGTATACATAACAGTATTTTGCAAACATTTTATATGGATTATGAGCTGTACTTTATTTAACTATTCTTGGAATGATGTTAATGTTAGATCCAGTTGAGCAAATATTGAGTGCCTACCATTTGCAAGACTTCTTCACTAAGAATGAAATAACACCTTGTTTTCTGTTTGCAGTATGTGAACTTTATGTTTAAAAAGGAATTCTTATATTTAAATCTTTGTTGTTAGATTTTATCATTGTAACTGTAACCCAGTTAATTTTGCATTCAGTTTTTAAAATGAAGATATAACTTATTTGAGTCCCATTTTTGAAAATAAAATTCTGCTAAAGTTATTTAATAATGGTGGAAATTAATTTTCAAGATTCAGATATATAAAATGTATTTAACTTTTCAGCCTCATTTTTAACTAGTTGATGTTAATGAGAAACATACATTTGCTGCTGAAAATATTTTTTGTATTTCAGCACATTGAGTTAAAATGAAGTTATTATTACTTATTCAGGAAAAAAAAAAGAAAAAATGGAGCTCAGAAAGTGGTTACACTAAGTGAGAGAGATAGGGATTTAAGAGGAACATATGGTGACTTGCAAGAGCTGGTCATGGCCTACATCTAGACCTCCATGATGGTTACACAGTGCATTTGAAGAAAATGCAGTGATCTGTGAACTGATGAAGGGTAGTCATATTGCAGTTTTAAAAATGGGTAAACATGGAGGGGGCGGAGCCAAGATGGCGGAATAGTGAGGGCGTGCACCGATAGTCCGGGAAAATTTAATTTAATAAAAGTGGAGGTAGCCTCAGAAAAAGGATCAGGAAAAAATTGCAGAGGAAACTCTTCCGGATCTAGTGGCTGTGACTCAGAGGACCTACTGGGAGAGCAGGGTCGCCCACCGCGCAGAAGCCGAGCTGCGGGAGCCGCAGGGTCTGCGCGCCAGTGCAGGAAGGGGAGTGGATGTCACACAGACACCAGCGGGGAGAGCAGGGACACCCAGGGCTCCGAGTCCACACATCGGCGCTGGAAGGGGAGGTGAGCTCATTAACCCGAGACATTGGCGAGGAAATGGACAGAATCTAGAGGGAAGCGGGCTTTGAGGCGGGAAAGTTCACCAGACTGACTACAGGAGAGAAGGAAAAAAAAAAAAAGGGTGGGGGGGTACTGGTACAAACAAGTTTCTCTCTCCGCCAACCTTGCAAAGGTGAGCAAGAGACAAAGAGCAGGCCCCACTTGGGATATACATAACAAAAGGGGAGAGCTAAGGAACTGAGGCACTACAATTCAGTAGCCTAGGAAACCCAGTGGGAGTCTGCAGGAGAAACTGAACCAGCACAGACTCTTTGGGTAGAAACCAGAGATCGGAAGCTAAACACCATCAATTTTGCTCAGCCGTGTGGTATTACTTACCTCCTGAATAAAAAAATAAAATAAATAAATAGAGATTTACCACGCATAGCCTGAGGGTGTCACCTTTGCACACCCGTAACCCGGAAGAACCAAGCAGAGCTCTCAGGCCACACCCATCTCAAGACTCCAAGGCTCCTCCAACAGCAGGCAGTCCACTTAACACAGAGATAGTATATATAAAAAAAGTCACAGTGAGGGAAGAAGAATTAACAATGCCAAGCAACAAACACAAAAATTGAGGAAACAAGATCAACGATGACACTATGACGCCTCCAAATAAACAGAACACCCCAAGCCAAGATTATGAAGATGATGAGATAGAAGAAATGCAAATACGGATTTCAAAAAAATTATGATAAGAACATTTAGAAGTTTTCAAAAAGCAAATCCTTGAACTACAGAAATCCTTATTGGACAGGATTGAAAATCTCTCTCGTGAAAATGAAATTCTAAGGAAGAATCAAAATGAAACGCAGGAACTAGTAGAACAGGAAAGTGTGATAGTGAAGAGAAATCAAAATGAAATGAAGAGCTCAATAGATCAAATGACAAACACATTAGAAAGTCTAAAAAACAGAGTCAGTGAAACAGAAGAGAGAATATCGGACTTAGAAGACAGAGCACAGGAAAACATACAGTCAAACCAAAGAAAAGAAGAGGAAATCAGAAATCTAAAAAATATTGTTGGGAATCTACAGGATACTATTAAAAAAAACCAACATTCGAGTTCTAGGAGTTCCTGAAGGCATGGAGAGAAAGGATTAGAAGGCCTTTTTAGTGAGATACTAGCAGAGAACTTTCCAGGTTTGGGGAAGGATAGAGACATCCTAGTACAGGAAGCTCATAGAACCCCCAGTAAACATGACCAAAAGAGATCCTCACCACAACATGTTGTAATTAAACTCATCACAGTGAAACATAAAGAAAAGATCCTAAAATGTGCAAGGGAGAAACGTCAGATTACTCTCAGAGGATCTCCAATTAGACTCACAGCAGACTTCTCATCAGAAACACTACAGGCTAGGAGGGAATGGTGAGACATAGCACAGGTGCTAAGAGAGAAAAATTGCCAGCCCAGAATATTATATCCTGATAAGGTCTCATTTGTGAATGAAGGTGAAATAAAGACCTTTCATAGCAAACAGAAATTGAAAGACTTTGTGGCCACTCGTCCGGCCCTGCAAAAGATACTTAAAGATGTGCTACACTCAGAAACACAGAAACACGGCCATCAATATGAAAGAAGGGAAAGGAAGAACACCTAACAGAAAAAGAGCATGGGAAGCTCAAAGCATATACTAGAAAATATCTCTGGGAAAATGGCAGGGCAAAGTCACTATGTATCAATAGTCACATTAAACGTTAATGGACTTAACTCTTCAGTTAAAAGACACAGACTGGCTGACTGGCTTAAGGAACAAAACCCAACTATTTGTTGCCTACAAGAAACACATCTCTCTAACAAAGATGCATGCAGACTGAAAGTGAAAGGTTGGAAAAAGTTAATCGATGCAACAGAAACCAAAAAAGCAGGTGTAGCCATATTAATATCAGACAAAATAAACTTTAATACAAAAACTGTTAAGAGAGACAAAGAGGGGCACTATATAATGATTAAGGGTTCAATTCAACATGAAGATGTAACTATTATAACTGCATATGCACCTAATTACAGGGCACCGGTCTATTTAAAAGATATGTTAAGGGACTTAAAGGGAGATTTAGATTCCAATACAATAGTACTGGGGGACTTCAATACTCCCCTCTCAGAAATAGATCATCCGGACAGAAGATCAACAAGGAAACAGCAGATCTAATTGACACTATTGACCAAATGGATCTAACAGATATCTACAGAACTTTCTTTTTTTTTTTTTTTTGACAGGCAGAGTGGATAGTGAGAGAGAGAGAGAGAGAGACAGAGAGAAAGGTCTTCCTTTTGCCGTTGGTTCACCCTCCAATGGCCGTCGCGGCCGGCGCGCTGCGGCCGGCGCACCGCGCTGATCCGATGGCAGGAGCCAGGAGCCAGGTGCTTTTCCTGGTCTCCCCATGGGGTGCAGGGCCCAAGCACCTGGGCCATCCTTCACTGCACTCCCTGGCCACAGCAGAGGGCTGGCCTGGAAGAGGGGCAACCGGGACAGAATCCGGCGCCCCGCCCGGGACTAGAACCCGGTGTGCCGGCGCCGCTAGGCGGAGGATTAGCCTAGTGAGCCATGGCGCCGGCCTCTACAGAACTTTCAATCCTACATCTAAAGACTTTACATTCTTCTCAGCAGTGCATGGAACCTTCTCTAGGATTGATCACATACTAGGCCATAAAGCAAGTCTCAGCAAATTTAAAAGAATTAGAATCATACCATGCAGCTTCTCAGACCACAGCAGAATGAAACTGGAAATTAGCAACTCAGGAAACCCTAGAAAGTATGCAAACACATGGAGACTGAACAACATGCTCCTGAATGAACACTGGGTCATACAAGAAATCAAAAGAGAAATCAAAAACTTTCTGGAAGTAAATGAGGATAACAACACAGCATATCAAAACCTATGGGATACGGCAAAAGCAGTATTGAGAGGCAAGTTTATAGCAATAGGTGCCTATATCAAGAAATTGGAAAGGCACCAAATAAATGAGCTTTCAGAGCATCTCAGGGACCTAGAAAACTGCAGCAAACCAGACCCAAATCTAGTAGGAGAAGAGAAATAATTAAAACCAGAGAAGAAATTAACAGGATTGAATCCAAAAAAACATTGCAAAAAATCAGCCAAGCGAAGAGCTGGTTTTTTGAAAAAATAAACAAGATTGACACCCCATTGGCCCAACTAACTAAAAAAAGAAAAGACCCAAATCAATAAAATCAGAGATTGAAAAAGGAAATGTAACAACAGACACCACAGAAATAAAAAGAATCATCAGAAATTACTACAAGGACTTGTATGCCAGCAAACAGGAAAATCTATCAGAAGTGGATAGATTCCTGGACACATACAATCTACCAAAATTGAACCATGAAGACACAGAAAACATAAATAGACCCATAACTGAAACAGAAATTGAAACAGTAATAAAGGCCCTCCCAACAAAGAAAAGCCCAGGACCAGATGGATTCACTGCTGAATTCTACCAGACGTTTAAAGAAGAACTAACTCCAATTCTTCTCAAACTATTCAGAACAATCGAAGAAGAGGGAGTCCTCCCAAATTCTTTCTATGAAGCCAGCATCACCTTAATCCCTAAGCCAGAGAAAGATGCAGCACTGAAAGAAAATTATAGACCAATATCCCTGATGAACATAGATGCAAAAATCCTCAATAAAATTTTTGCCAATAGAATACAACAACACATCAGAAAAATCATCCACCCAGACCAAGTGGGATTCATCCCTGGTATGCAGGGATGGTTCAACTTTCGCAAATCAATCAATGTGATTCACCACATTAACAGACTGCAGAAGAAAAACCATATGATTATCTCAATAGATGCCGAGAAAGCATTCGATAAAATTCAACACCCTTTCATGATGAAAACTCTAAGCAAATTGGGAATAGAAGGAACATTCCTCAATATAATCAAAGCAATTTAAGAAAATACCACCGCAGCATCCTATTGAATGGGGAAAAGTTGGAAGCATTTCCACTGAGATCTGGCACCAGACAGGGATGCCCACTCTCACCACTGCTATTTAACATAGTTCTGGAAGTTTTAGCCAGAGCCATCAGACAAGAAAAAGAAACTAAAGGAATACAAATTGAGAAGAGAGAAGTCAAACTATCCCTCTTTGCAGACGATATGATTCTTTACTTAGAGGATCCAAAGAACTCTACTAAGAGATTATTGTAACTCATAGAGGAGTTTGGCAAAGTGGCAGGATATAAAATCAGTGCACAAAAATGAACAGCCTTTGCATACACAAGCAATGCCATGACTGAGAAAGAACTGCTAAGATCAATCCCATTCACAATAGCTACAAAAACAATCAAATACCTTGGAATAAACTTAACCAAGGACGTTAAAGATCTCTACGATGAGAATTACAAAATCTTAAAGAAAGAAATAGAAGAGGATACCAAAAAATGGAAAAATCTTCCATGCTCATGGATTGGAAGAATCAACATCATCAAAATGTCCATTCTCCCAAAAGCAATTTATAGATTCAATGCAATCCCAATCAAGATACCAAAGCGGTCTGCACCTTAATGTTTATTGCAGCTCAATTCACAATAGCTAAGACCTGGAATCAACCTAAATGCCCATCAATAGTAGACTGGATAAAGAAATTATGGGATATGTACTCTTTAGAATACTATACCGCAGTAAAAAAAACAATGAAACCCAGTCATTTGCAACAAGGTGGAGGAATCTGGAAAACATCATGCTGAGTGAACTAAGCCAGTCCCAAAGGGACAAATATCATATGTTCTCCCTGATCGGTGACAACTGACTGAACACCAAAAAGGAAACCTGTTGAAGTGAAATGGACACTATGAGAAACGCTGACTTGATCAGCATAGCCCTGACTGTTAATGAACAACTTAATACATTATCCTCTTAGTATTTTTTTGTCTGTTCTACTTAATACTACTGGTTTAATTCTGTAATTAATACACAGTTATTCTTAAGTGCTGAAATTTAACTGAAATGTGATCCCTGTTAAATATAAGAGTGGGAATAAGAGAGGGAAGAGATGTACAATTTGGGACATGCTCAAGCTGACTTGCCCCAAATGGTAGAGTTACAAACATACCAGGGGATTCCAATTCAATCCCATCAAGGTGGCATGTACCAATGGCATCTCACTAGTCCAAGTGATCAATTTCTGTTCATAATTGATCATAATGAAAGGACTAAGAGTCAAAGGGATCACATAAACAACTCTAGTGCCTGCTAATACTAACCGATAGAATAAATAAAGGGGAGAGCGAGATACACAGCAGACTGATAGAATGGCAGATGTCCTAAACAGTGCTCTGGCCTCAGAATCAGCCCTAAAGGCATTTGGATCTGGCTGAAAAGCCCATGAGAGTATTTCAGGCATGGAAAGCCTAGACACTCTGGCAAAAAAAAAAAAAAAAAAAAAAAAAAAGCCAACAACAACAAAAACAAACCTAAATGAAAGATCTCTGTGAGTGAGATCCCAGTGGAAAGAACAGGTCTTCAAAGAAGGAGGTACCTTTCTCTGAAGGGAGGAGAGGACTTCTACTTTGACTATGACCTTGTCTAAATAAGATAAGAGTCAGCGAACTCAAAAGGCTACCATAGCCTTGGAAACTCATGACTGGAGCATAGGGAGATTACTGATGCCATAAACAGGAGTGTCAATTTGTAAAGTCAACAACAGGAGTCACTGTGCACTTACTCCTCATGTAGGATCTCTGTCCTTAATGTGCTGTACATTGTGATTTAAGGCTATAACCAGTACTCAAACAGTATTTTTCACTTTGTGTTTCTGTGTGGGTGCAAACTGTTGAAATCTTTACTTAATGTATACTAAACTGATCTTCTGTATATATAGAAAATTGAAAATGAATCTTGATATGAATGGAAGGAGAGGGACAGCGGGAAAGGGGAGGGTTGCGGGTGGGAGGGAAGTCATCGGAGGGGGGAGGCGGCAATGTAGTCCATAAGCTGTACTTTGGAAATCTATATTCATTAAATAAAAGTTAAAAAATGGGTAAACATGGTTTAGAAAAAATTATAGCTAGTGATTTCTCTATTAAATGATACTTTTAACAAAATATTTTCTGAGAAAATGTTTTCTTGAAATAAATGAAGATGAAAGAGCTTTGAAAAAGGAAAATTTCTCCAGAGTTGGATTTTTTTCACAGTTTATATAACACAATTTTCTTAAGCTGATTCTACTAACATAGTGTAACCACCAAGTTACTACAGAACATTGGTAAAACCCTGCAAGACACTGGCATAGGCAAAGAGTTCTTAAAAAAGACCCCAGAGACAAAGGCAAACAAGCCAAAATTGACAAGTGAGATTACATCAAAGTGAGAAGCTTCTGTACTGCAAAAGAAATTACTCAGGAGAGTGAAGTGGCAATCGACAGAATGGGAGGAACTATTTGCAAACTATGCAATTTTTAAAGGATTAATAACAAGAATATATAAACAGTTCAGGAAACTCAACAACAACAAAAACAAACATCCCAGTTAAGAAATGGGCAAAGGACTAAAACAGGCATTTTTCAAAACAGGAAATCCAATGGCCAATAGACACATGAAAAAATGCTCAGGATCACTAGCCATTAGGGAAATGCAAATCAAAACCATAAGGAGGTTTCACCTCACCCCTGTTAGAATGGCTTTCATATTGTAGTGGCTGTTTGGGGAGTGAACCAATGGAAGGAAGTCCTTTCTGTCTCTCTCTCTCTCTCTCACTGTCTAACTGCCTGTCAAAAGAAAAAAAAAAAGAATGGCTTTCATATAGAAATCAACAAACAACAAAGGTTGGTGAGTATGTGGGAGAAAAGATAACCTAATCCACTGTTGGTGGGAATGTAAACTAGTACAGCCATTGCGGGAAAACTATGGAAATACCTCTAATAGCTGAAAACTAGATCTCCCATATGACCCAGCCATCCCACTCCTGGGAATTTACCCAAGAGTAATGAAATAAGCATATGAAAGAATTATCTTTACTCCCATGTTTACTGCAGCTCGATTCACAATTGCCAAGATATGGAATCAGCCCAAATGCTGATTCTAGTCAACTGAAGACTGGATAAAGAAATTATGGGATATATACACCATGGAATACCACACAATGGTTAAAAAAATGATATCTGGCCATTTGCAACAGAATGAATAAAACTGGAAAACTTAATCAGATTACAGTTTACATCACTAATAAAAATTTACATGGCAGGGGGCCAGCATTGGGGCCTAGTGTATTAAGCCGCTATCTACAGTGACTGTTTCTGATATGGACACTGGTTTGAGTCCCGGCTGTAGTACTTCCAATCAACTCCCTGCTAATGGCCTGGGAAAACAGGAATAGATGATCCAAGTACTTGGGCCACCCATGTGGGAAACATGATGAAGCTCCTGGCATCTCACTTCAACCTGGCTCAATCCTGGATGTTTTGGCTATTTGGGGTATAAACCAGTGGATAGAAGATATTTCTCTCCCTGTTTCTGAAACTGTGTCTTTCAAATAAATAAGTATATAAATCTTTCTTTAAAAACTTCATAGGGCATCAAGATCAAATTTTTCATACATAGTAAAGTAACAAATGGGAATTTGGGGATAAAAATTACAGAGAAACTGATGCTAAGAAGACCCACGATATTAGTAGACTTTTGTTCTAGCTGGATATTAGGAGGAACATTAGAGATAATGGAAATTAATTCTCAACATTTTAAGTTTATGTAGAGGAAAGATAAATTCCACCAGGTATTATAAGCCATCTTTAAATTCTGGAGCAAAGAAAAAGATACTAACAGCAAATTGAGTTTGATGCAGTTAAAAGCCAGTGAGAAAAATACTAAATCATACACAGTTTGTTTTTACCTGCAGATTTCTATGAGGAGGCTTCATATATTTGTGGGGAAATGGAAGAAAAAGAGAATGTACATTATCCCTTAAGTTTTTGAAGCCCCCTTTATCTTTGAATTCAAGCACTTGGGGCTCTTTCACCCATGTAGCATACCCAAATTCAGTTTTAGCCTCCTGGAAAATGAAGTGTTAAGGCTGATGAATAAAAAGGATGTGTGTGCTAGTAATGATGCCATGTGTTTTGATTATCTTTAGCAGTCTACAGTAACAGCCCTCAGTAATAATTTTGCCACCTTGTCTTAGAACATGCAGGTATGTCTCATGACCCCTTGTGCAGTCCCATTCTCCACTCAATCTGAGCTTGACCTTGCACCTTGTACCTCTAGACTCTGACCAATGGGTCATTAGCAAATGTGAGGCAAGTGGCAGTTTGAACAGTATTTGGCATCCCTGTTGTAGGAAACTCCTTCCTGCCTATCCAGGAGGCAGGGCTTCTGTGTTCATGCCTCAGAGATCAAGAATGAACCACCATAAATTGAAAGACTCCTAAGCATCTCTGGTAGCACTGGCAGTTCACTGAAAGCCCTTGAGTGACCCAGATGAAACCACAAGGACTATCCAGCTAAGCCTCCAACAAAGCACTAATCACGAGCAAATAAAATGATTAACAAAGTCAGTAAATTGTATAGTAAATTTTATTTCATCAAGAAAAGACATAAACAATAGAATAAATGTAGATTGTCAGATGATAGTTTGAAAGCTGAACTTGTGTAATACTGAATTTTCTTCATCAAATTACTAGACTTTATCAAATGTTATTGTATAGTCATTAAGCTGAATTAGCTTGTTTGAGAAAATACAGTTTGTAATCAGACATTTTATTTATATATTCCTTGATGCAATAGTGAATTACTATGTATATATGTTTTAGTATATTGCAAGTCATCATAAGAATATACAAAATATTAAAAGTAGTTATAGAACTGATAAAAAGCACATGTAACAATGTTTGGTCCTGTGTTTCTTGCTCTATAAAATATTTGAGATTTTTGGAGGATAGTTCTAATTTCATACTTTAGTCACATGAAAAATTAACATTTTCAGAATAACAGTGGTTCATATTTTTAGTTGTCTCCATATTTGATCTTTAAATCCTTTTCTAATAAAGATAAAATTGGAATTTTATAAAGTAGATATTAATGAACAGTCAGATATTCATTAATGAATAGTCAAATAGGTATTAACGGTAAGTCAAACAAGTATTACTGAATAGTCGAATAGGTATTAATGAAGAATCAGATAGGTATTAATGAAGAGTCAAATATTCATGAATGAATAGTCAAATAGGTATTAACAATAAGTCAAATAGGTATTAATGAAGAGTCAAATATTCATGAATGAATAGTCAAATAGGTATTAACAATAAGTCAAACAGGTATTAATGAAGAGTCAAATAGGTATTAATGAACAGTCAAATAGGTATTAACAAATAGGTATCAATAAAGAGTCAAATAGATATTAATGAACAGTCAAATAGGTATAAATGAACATTATTAATGAACATTTGAATATATGTGGCACAATAGAGTTATTTGAAACAAGGCACTTTTATGTATCTGTCATTTTGTGGTTCCATTTACAGTTACAAGATATACTGTGAGTCTTGAATATTTTTAAATGATTCAGGTCATGAATTTGTCTAGGAAGCCTATTCGTTCAGAAAGATTCCTTTGGTTTTTGGGATGTCATCTGTATATTTAAAATTATATGTATATAACATAAAGGAATGTACAAGCTGATCTGTTAAATGGAATTTCAGTTGATGAAAAATAAGTTAGTACTGGAAATATTAAAAAAATTTGGTTGGAAGATGTTCTCAAATTTGTCTAGGGAAAAGTAAACAGTACACAGAGAATGGTGTAAGAAGATAATGAAAAGCATAAAAATAGAATTTAACAGAGGAGTTTTTTGGTCAAAAATTTTTAAAGTCATGCAAATATTTCTGATAAGATGTATTTTCAAAAATATTTTCATGCATCGTGAAAATGTTTGTGAAAATACATCTTATCAGAAATATTTGCATGACTTTAAAAATTTTTGACCAAAAAACTCCTCTGTTAAATTCTATTTTTGTTGTTTTTCATTTAATCTTTCTATACCCTTTTCGCAGGAACCATTTCAAGTCTCCCTTGTGTGTGGGTGATGGTAGAACTAAGATCTAACAAGATGAGCTCATATGTTAGAAGCTGCTCACTGAATGTTCCATTAAGATCAAGTAATGTTAAACATGAAGCAAAAAGTTGGTCTGATTTTCAGGTGTCTCATGACCAGTCTTTTACCAAGAAATCCATTTTATCTAGAAACAAGTTTAAGATGTCAACTAAATTTAGAAAATTCCAATAAATATTTTTAAAATGGTCTTAGAATAATGTGAAAAGAAGTGTATGGTTAAAAAAATCATATGTAAGTATGTAGATGTTCAGAAAGTAGAATACAGAGTTAGAGGGGCCCATACTAGATGTGGCCTTTCCATCCTTCCGTATTTGGGTCTTCTAGTCGATGTATGGGACTTCCATGAGCTCAGAGTCAACAGATAGCTCCATTTTCTCTGTTGAATGAAAAACAAAATGTTGCCTTACTACCTATAGTCTCAAATTCTACAGTCCTCCCACTTGCTAATGAATTGGATTTTCCTAAATATTTCTCCTAAGCAATGAGGTGAATGTCATAAAGTCAGGAAAGGGCACAAATGTGAAGGAACCAAAATAGATATCCTCAAAAATTTCACCTAAACTCTACCCTATTAAATGGAGAACCTGTAGGCTATCACTGGCTAGATTTGACTAGTACTAGTTAGTTAAAGTTTCAAAAAAAAAAAAAAAAACTCTAGTAGCCCTATGAATTCTCCTTTTATCCCAATTAAATTAATTTTCAGCCACTATCTCATTCATCCCTTAAAGCAATCCTAAAATTTAGGTATTGCTTTTATCATTATTTTAGAGGTCAAAAACAGGCTGACAGAGAACAAGGTGATGTTAATGTAGCAAGAAAAATATGGCACAATGTTTTACATTTTGGAAAGCAGACCATCAGAACAGAGGCTATTCTGCTCAAGGACTGTGATTCTCTCAGAAACTTTTCCATGGATATTGAGAATATCCATGGGCCTCAGGGCTCACTGAGTAAGAAGGGGGAAGGAAACTAAAAGGCAGTGCTGTGAGCCCCTTAGTTGAGTTTAATCTGGAGCACATTGATTATATGTACAGAGAACTTCAAACTCCTTGTGAAAAATGGAATTATTATATTTTGCTGACAAAAGTGTATTGGTTCAAAAAATGATTTTCCCTGTATATGGAAAGTAAATATGAAAAAACAAGGCCTGAATTTCAAAATATTTTCCATGAAAATAAGATAAAACTGTAGTGTTGACTGGATTACCTGGATTCCTTCTACCCATGGGGGAAAGCTTCAGTAAGCTCCTTGCTTCTGACTTTGGACCAGTGCAACCCTACATGATATATTCCGTAGAGGAACAAACCAGTGAAAGGGATCTCTCTCTCCCAGAGGGTTTCTGTCTTAACTTAATAAATTTTAAGAAGCTAACATTTTAAATTCCATTAATCTTCATACTTGCTGAGATAATCTCATACAGGGTTCCACCTACCTGTTGTAGGATCCTAGCCCCTATGTCATACAATGTGATGTATCTTGAGGCAGCTAGAATTGACACTATTTTCTGAAATCCAGTGCATCACTTTACATTTTTCTTTATCTCACAACAATGTGAAAACTATCCTTGACCTATGAGCCATATTTTGAACAAGGAGCAGAAGGGTTCCTGGGTCCCGCCTCACTGCCCTTTGGACATGCCGTGAACTCCAAGGGAGACACTGTATAAGAATCTCTCATGACACAGCGGTTGTCTCCGTTTGTAATCAAGGGAAGTTAAATGATTCATTATACCTAAAAGTTCCTGGAAGGTGTCCTCATATTTTGTGTGTCCTCCCATGCAGGAGGTCAGTCTATGTCCGAAAATATTTTTGCAGTTATCAATTAGAAATTGTATAAGAGTAACCTGTTAGATGAAGGGCAACAAGAGAATGCACTTTTACATTTGACATTACTATAAATCATAAAACACATAAGAATCTTATAACCCACGAAAATATGTCATTTAGAATTCTAAAACAAATGAGTTGACATAAAATATATGAACCCATTTTTTGTATGAAATGATATGAAAAATCCAGAGCACTTGGACACAAATCTTTTAAAAAGAATAAATTCCTGACCATTGAAACAAAATGGGTGCAATGAGATATCAATATGCTTAGTGCAATAAGTCAGACTCAAAAAAGAAACAAAATCATGTTTTCTCTGATTTGTGATAGTTAATATATAGAATATAAAATTTTACTTGTATTGTAAAATTGGGATCTTTCAATCTGATAATTTTTTATAGCCCTTCTCTTTTTTCATGCAAAAGAGTGGTCTTTTTGTTTTTATTTTTTGAACTGTTAATTTAGTGGAGCAATAAGCCTTTTGGTATAAAGTAATAGAAATATCACAAAAACTAAAAAAAGAAAGAAAGGGAAGATGTAAGGAAGGAAGGATTCATTATATTTTTATAATTGTCTCTATAAACTACATTAAATCTCTTTACATTTACAAAAATATAAATAAAAATAAATACTTCTTATCAGTACATTACCATTATCATTTGTGGTTCAAATTATTTGCAGTTTTATTTCATTGACTACCTGTTTACAGGTAGTATCATTTCCAATAAGTCTTCCTAATGATATTTGAAGTGAAGATATATATCACCATTCCCAAATTTGTAACATACCCAACAAAAACATCCGTGGGAAATTCCCTTCTTAAGTAAAGTATCCTCAGTTTGAAAACAGAGCATCAGTGAATCTTTTCAACAAGAAAGGAGAATGTTGAAGGAAAATTTCTGCCTGCCTAACTGTGGTTTCTCCTGTGCATTGTCCTGCCTCCCCTCAACCTTGCTTGTTGTGATTCCATGGGATGTTCTTAGTTTTTATAATCCACCAGCAGAGATGAAATCAGAACCTGCCATCTCTCTTAATGAATCACAATCAGCAGAATAAGCTAAATGCAGGTGACCACTTTTGTTCAGGCCACCTTGGTTGTGTCACCTGGTTCCTGCTGTCAATACAATTGGCATTACTTGGGTAAGAATGTCTAAAATGGAAATTTTGTATACTGTTGCGCAATCTCCAGTGGTGAAACCCAGCCTTGACCTTGTTTTGTCCAACCTCAATGTCTGAGTCATTTCTAGCACATGGTATGACATTGCTCTCTGTGGTCGTATGTCTCTAGTGACTGAATCCTGCATGAGAAAGGTGGAGTGACTCAGTGCACTCAGTGTCCTGGTGAATACACCACCTGGCCACAGCTGCCAAATGGATGAATGACTCTTTCCCTTCAGAGCAGCACTTAAAGAATGCAATTAAAAATGGTCCCTCAGAATTAATACACAGGATTTCAGATTCACAGTAGAGACATTACCTTTCTCTGCCATTCCATTCCTCTTTCTGAGTTTCTGGAAATGGGTATCCAAAGAAGGCTTGGGGTCATGTACAGTGACAAATCAGACGATGTCATATTATTGAGTGGTGAATGTGCAATCTTGTATAAACACGTGAATAAGCATTCTAAGAGATGAAAATTCATTTTGGGCAGCTGATCTAAAAGCCTAAACACAGAAAAAGATACTCATAAAGCAAGAATTTAACTCAGAACCTTGCACTCACATACAAAATGGAGCACATTGTTTTGGTCATATTGACAAAACAAATGAAAATAGAGAAGAATATATCAGTGTCATCAAAATATTGTCTTCAATGTTTCTGTGAATACATTATATCATGTCTTAAATTGAGTAAATATTATAAATAGCTAATATAACATAAATATATTTAAAATATCTGGCATTCCAGAATGTGCCAAACTGAAAATCTGTTAATAACAAAAATTGCATAGAATGGTTTCCTTAGGTTTATAAGGTAGTAGCAAAGCAACATTGCTTTGTGGCAAGCACTCAAAGGCCATCAGTTATCTTAGAAACTCACTCGAGGTATGAATATGTCTGAAAATTTTTCAGTGAATTCAATTCCTGAGCTCCAGTAGACTGGTGGGTCTATGTTGACAATGTTACACAAAGAACACTGGTCAATTCTCTTACATGTGCATTGAACCAAAGGGTTTCTTTTTGTATAAATATATTAGAGTCCAAGATGTGTACAAAGGTCAAGTCCTCCAGGTTCATAATAAGAGAGAAACATGGACTCACTGACAATATCAAGGCCTCCTTTCCTTTCTAATCTAGCCTCCACGCGTATCACCCAATGAAGTCCTTTTCCCAAGTCATGAGTTGACTCGATAAATTGATAAAACAGAAGCTGATATTTTTCCAGGTTTGCACTGGTTGTGTTTTTCAGACATATCCAGGGGAATAGGTATTACATCATCACCTGAGAATTATGGAAATTCTGGCCTTCTTATTCCCTTCATCCATAGCACCAATAAACTTTTCATACAGCTCGGTCGTAAACAAGCTTCCAGGTATACTTTGGAGAAAATCCTTACACAGATTGAAAAATATTATTATTCTCATGGAAAACATTCTTTGGCTAACCTACTGAGAAAGCATTTACTTAAAGCATGCAGTTGTGTCTACAGAGTTTGGTTACAATTCTTCCATGACTTGTACATGCAGAAGCAGGGGCTTGGACTTAGCCCAATAACACAAACATGAAAATCAGTATCTGGGGAGTGTTGAGAATGAAGACAAATTCTCCCATTACCCAACACTACCTGTTGGTGTGCATTTTAGCCAACTTTTCTGGTGATGAATCACCCTTATGCTAGTTCTTGACAAGTAATAATCACATATATTTTGCCTGTTTTTCAGGCCCTGTGATTTTAATTTTTAGCTGCAGAGATTCTGGACCAAATGAAACAAATACCCACAATGATACATGCATTCACTTACACATGGAAAGTGAGAATGGCACTTTCTGATTTGCGTTGTGTTTTCTCCTTAGAACAAAATTCTCATAATATCCTCACCCTTCTTTATAGACAACCCATTCTCTGCTATTAACCAGGTTCTTGCACAAGTTACCAAAATTCTATGTTTATTTACAGGTTCTTCATTACAACTCTTTGGTTGATACATGTACAATACCCACCAGAAAGAAACGTAATCATAATTGAGATATATCATAATTCCATGCTTTGGTGTGTCAGCGTTGTTTCCTATGAGGTGTCATGAAAAATTGGTCCATATGTGACTGATTTTGATAATACCATGACCTTGAACACGTGGGACTTCAGGGAGTGTGTGTAAGCATGAGAGGAAGTTATCACATTGCCTTACTCATTTTATTTGAATTGGAATCACTATAGAACTCATGAAACATCCTGATAGTAACTGATGGAAGAAATGCCTCCAGGCAACTGTCGTGAATGTAGCCCAGTGATGGTGTACTCACTCCAATGTTCACTGTGGTAGTCTTTGTCACAGATACAGTTTGGAGGACTGAGGACAGAGGAATGAAGAAAAGAGCCACAGTACCAGTCCTCTAGTGCATTATAATGTCACCAGTGTGGAACAGTCCATTGCAGTTCTGTGTGTCTACTGCATTCCCATGGAGTGGGCCCCACGTTTGGAGTAAAGTAATCCTAAGCTCTTCCTGTCTGTGAGGGTTTGGTAGATGCAGAGGCACATTTGATGGGTGTGCACCACACTAACATGCACTTACAACCAGTGTTTTCTCTCTGGTGTTCTGGATCCCATGACCCAGATCCCACATGTTAAGTTAGTGAGTTAAACCAAATCACAGCCCAAGCAGAAGGTACTGAAAGTATTTTCTGCAGGGTCTCAGCATCTAGGCACTTGGGTGGCAAAGTCAATGTGGTCCTGACCATGTGAACAAGTTCAAGTCCATACCTATCTGCTGCTTACATAACATGGGACTACCAAGGACCAGATGCAAAATCAGAGAGATGCTTCTGAGTCTGGCTGGAAAATGAAATCCATTTCACCATACATTACCATACAAAGGGTAATATTTAACTTGTTTCTATTATTTTGGTCAGAGCACAATAGTAATCAAACAAGTCATTATCAATCTATGGCAACTTTTCTTACGGTCAAATAGGAATGGGCAAAAGGAAAGCCCAAGTTTCTCATCCCAACGTAACTTTCAAAACTGGTTTGTATTCTGATCATTGTCTGACTATTTGTGCACTGCTGTCAACAAGTTTCAAAATGGATTCATTCAGTTCGTTTTTATTTTTTATATTACCTTGCATAGAATTGGACCTGCATATCTGTGATTCAGCTTTGTCATTTCAAAGTGGATTTACCTTACATAGACATCAGTTGAATGTTCAGAAGTCCAAACAATTGAGGCTACCACACACACATTTGTAGTCAGAATTATCATTACAAACTTGTGGTGGGTACAAGTTCCTCTATGCAACGGGTAGTGTGGTAAACATGGTAACTACTAAGCAGTATACCAGAGGAGGTAAAAGTGAGTGAATGAAACCATCTTTTCCCATGTCAACTTGGAAGTGAAGGCATAGGAGATAGGCAAAAGCAGGGTGATGAAATCAATGGAGGTTTTGATGGCTCTTGTAACCATGTAGTGAATCGCTGGAAGATAACTGTGTGCTTACAATAGCTCACTGATCCAACATGTTGATAGAAGTTTTCTTTTGGAAATTGTGCCTTTGTTGGAAATTGTGACTGTCATCAAATGCAGGATGCATCTTGGTCAGCGTTCTGAATATAAAAGGGCATGTTTTGATCTTCTTTTATGAACAGTATTAATAACGCTTTGATTTTTTTGATATAGGGTACTGAGGGTGAAGAACAGCAGCATAGTTTCTCTGATCATCAAGGAAAGCATATGCATCCCCTGGGGTTTTGAATAACCAAATGAGTGGCTCCTTCTTGTGTAGTTTGTAACATGTTTTACAGGATCTAAATATTTTGGTCTAATATTGTTCTTGAGCAATCATGGTAGAGAAGATCCATCATAATGGCTTCAGTTCTGTTCACAGACACTTTCTTACCTTTAAAACAGTTGCCACGACATAAGGTGATTCAGTCGTCCAATCTACCGCTTCCCCAGAATTCAGTTTTTCTCTGAGGGTTCTATATGCTTGGCCATTGACACATTTTTTGAATATGCCCTCTGTGATGGAACCCTTCAAATCAATGAAGTAAAGCATATCCTGTGTGTAAAATAAATGAAATAAATGCATCACATCTCATAGCAGGAGCACAGCTCAAGCATAACCTTGTTTGACAAGAGTACACAAGGTTACAGATCTGTAAGGTATGGGATGGAATCAACTTTAAAAAATTCCATTTGGTGTCTGATTACTTTTTTTTTTCTCTTTTTTTTTTATTATTTTTTTGACAGGCAGAGTGGACAGTGAGAGAGAGAGACAGAGAGAAAGGTCTTCCTTTGCCGTTGGTTCACCCTCCAATGGCCGCCGCGACCGGCGCGCTGTGGCCGGCGCACCGCGCTGATCCGATGGCAGGAGCCAGGAGCCAGGTGCTTTTCCTGGTCTCCCATGGGGTGCAGGGCCCAAGCACCTGGGCCATCCTCCACTGCACTCCCTGGCCACAGCAGAGAGCTGGCCTGGAAGAGGGGCAACCGGGACAGAATCCGGCGCCCCGACCGGGACTAGAACCCGGTGTGCCGGCGCCGCTAGGCGGAGGATTAGCCTAGTGAGCCGCGGCGCCGGCTGATTACTTTTTGTACCATCAATCATACATATTTATAGTCCATAATCATAAAATAAAACATCCTTGATGCTTGAGTTCACAATCGGTTCTTTCCCAGGGGATTTATACATTTAAATCCAAGTTCTTTGCTTCAAATCCTCCGTGGAATCATCCTATCGTAAGTTATCATTTTGTGCTCATTCATTCTGAATATCCTTGTAATCTCTAAGTGCAGACATCTTTTTACTAGACCAATTTCTAAGTTTTATCCCCCCGGGATAGATTACATACCCCATTCCTATACATCACTAATTCCAATTCTCCTTTGTAACAAAGTTGAGGCCGGCACCGCGGCTCACTAGGCTAATCCTCCACCTTGCGGTGCTGGCACACCGGCTTCTAGTCCCGGTCGGGGCGTCGGATTCTGTCTCTGCTGTGGCCCGGGAGTGCAGTGGAGGATGGCCCAAGTGCTTGGGCCCTGCACCCCATGGGAGACCAGGAGAAGTACCTGGCTCCTGCCTTCGGATCAGCGCGGTGCGCTGGCCACAGTGTGCTGGCCGAGGCAGCCATTGGAGGGTGAACCAACGGCAAAAAGGAAGACCTTTCTCTCTGTCTCTCTCTCTCACTGTCCACTCTGCCTTTCAAAAAAAAAAAAAAAAAAGTTGAAACCTGTTTCCTCTCAAAGCCTTTTCTCATTAGATTACCTTCTCACTGATCTTTCATTTCTTATTGTGTTCAGTGAAAAAAGAGAGTGTCAGAGTAAGGTGTCTTAAGGCATTTTGAATCAATATGACATTTATTTGCTCAGTGATATGGGGCACAATACATTATTAAGGCTTTCCTTTATCCCTTCCGTGAGGGTAGAGGTGATCATACTCATATATTTGCTTTGCATTAATGCTGAAAGAGGGAAGGACTAGCATATTTATGATGTACTTAACATGATGAATTTTTTAAATGGAGACTGAAATTCCCTACATCATGTAGTGAACAGAGAGAGACACTGGAAATGCTATAGATGCTATTGCTGGCATTATAATCTTGTATTTTTCGGTGATAAATGTCCAAATTTGTACCTTTAAACTGGCAAGTTCTGCTAGAATGGAAGAACAAAGTCATGCCAGTAGATGAGTTTTTTTTATGTTCAAACAGTTGAGAGAAACATTGTTCTCCCGCGAGCCCACGGAGGAGCGACAAGTGGTTCTGTGACTCGGATACGGACTGCTGGGAGAAAGCTGGGAAGGAGAAGGGAGAAAAATAAAAGCCGGGAAAATACCGGAGAGAGAGAGATGAAAAGCCATGAGGAAGCTAGGCTGTAGCGGAGACGAAAGCTAACTGTAGCGGAGACTAAAGCTAGGCTGTGATTCGGAAAAGCTGCGGGGGAGAGAGAGACAGACAAAAAGCTGCGGGAAGAAAGCCGCCGGGAGAGAAAGAAAGCTGCGGGGGAAAAAGCCGCCGGGGGGGGGGGGGCGGAGAAGAAAGCCGAATAGAGAGAAATAAAATAGAAATAAGAAAGCCTCCCCACAACATGGCGATGAGAGGACTCGGATTCGGACTGCCTAGGGCGATAAGCACCTGCGGGCAGCTCTAGCAGAGCAGAGTATGCGCCGTGGGGCACCGAAGACAGGTGCGTATCAATGCCACAAAGAACAAAAAGAAGGGGGATCTGTGGGGAGCAGGGTCCGTCTCCCGCAACATGGCGGGACGCCTGGGAGACAAATAAGTACTGAGACTGTGGACTGAAACTAACTCTATGAGTCTGATCTCCCACCATATGGCGCTGAGAGGGAGTAAAGACATCTTACACAGCTGCTTCGTCAATTAGCTGATTCCTGATCCAACCTCTGATTGGAGGAGAGCGGTGTGCTCAGCACGTGGGCAGCAGAGCACGGATTGGTAGGAGAGGACTTTAAAAGGGGGAGAGAGACAACATGCGGGGCCCCCTGAGAGAGTGGGTCGGAGAGCTCGTTGGTGCCGCTCCTCCGCGAGTGGGGGAGCGACAAACATGAAATCAAAGATAGAGGTGTTCAGTTGTAAGACTGAATAGTCTGGTTGAGAGGAAATAAAAAGATATTTTGAGTTAGAAAAGGATTTAAATACTGAAGATGCCAAGAGGATAATGTGAGGGGAGGTGGGCTCACTGCTATTGAGAGACACCCAGACCAATTTGTACAGGTGTATGGGAGATTTTGCTGAAGCCAGTGACATTGACAAGAGAAATGTTTCTATCTGTTTTTATTTGTTTACTACATGTCACCACAGGGCAATATGTAAATCAGATTATTTTGCATTGAAAAAAATGTCAGCCAAAGTAGGTCGTTGCTCAGTGATTTGTCAATTTGGAGACAGGCATGGATGACGAATCTATTCTTCAACAATGTTTGACTATAGAAGACCAAACTGAGACTTACCAAAATTGACTTTGGAAGTTTGCCGTTTTCACACACATCTTGTAAGAGTGATCCAAATAGCTGTGCTTGGTGGGCTGTGGGCCGAGCGGGCTCTGGTGCCACCCTGTTTTGATTTCTGCCCAAAACACGTGGAGTTAGCCACTTTTTAATGGAATGTTGTTTTTGAGCTGGCTTCAGCTGAGGATCTGAGGAATAAGGCACAGTTTGGAGGGAGAGTTCAATTAATGGAATCTCATTTCCATCATTTCCAGATGACTGCATGTTTCCAGAAATTGCTAGAAAAAGCAATGAGCAATGGTTGTGATGAAAGGTCTACATACTGAAATTGGTTCAAAGCACTCATGTGTTGTGGATCTATTCTTGTCTCCCCACCTCTCATGAATTGGTAGTGAAACCCAGACTTGAAAGACTCAGGTTCAGTTCGTACTGTGGGAATACTTTCTAGACAGTTCCAGCTACAATCGGTTGTACTGCATTAAGAAGTGCTTAGTGGCCAGCTTGGTGGCACAGTAGGTTAATCCTCTGCCTGCAGCGCCAGCATCCCTGGGCCCTGGTTCTACTCCTGGCTGCTCCTCTTCCAGCCCAGCTCCCTGCTATGGCCTTGGAGAGCAGTTGAAGATGGCTCAAGCACTGGGGCCCTGCACCCACATGGAAGATCCAGAAGAAGCTGCTGGCTCCTGGCTTCGGATGAGTGCAGCTCTGGCCATTACAGACATTTGGGGAGTGAACCAGTGGATGGAAGACCCTCTCACTGTCTGTAACTCTACCTCTCAAATAAATAAATAAATAAATAAAATAGGTGTTTAGTATGCTGAGGGGCAAGTATCTTTATGTTAATGGTAATCAGTGGGTTCATGATTCATATCTCTTTTCAAATGAATACAAAGTCATTTTGTATTCAAATCAAGCTAAATTTCTTTCTTTTCCTTTCTTTTTTTATTTATTTGACAGATAGAGTTAGACAGTGAGAGAGACAGAGAGAAAGGTCTTCCTTCCTTTGGTTCACTCCCCAAATGGCGTCTATTGCCAGCGCTGCGCCAATCTGAAGCCAGGAGCCAGGTGCTTCTTCCTGGTCTCCCATGGGGTGCAGGGCCCAAGCACTTGGGCCATCCTCCACTGCCCTCCTGGGCCACAGCAGAGAGCTGTACTGGAAGAGGAGCAGCTGGGACTAGAACTGGCGCCCATATGGGATGCCAGCGCCGCAGGAGGTGGATTAACCAAGTGAGCCATGGTGCCGGCCCCAAATCAAGCTAAATTTCATAATCACATGCATTTATTAAGTCTCCTTCAACTCATCCTCAATCACTTTTCCACCAAAATAATGAAACCAAAGTTAATTCTTAAGGATCTGCATTGCTGCCACATAGGCAGGAGACCAGGATTAAGTCCCTTCCCCACTTTGGTCTAGCCCATCCCACCAGGTACAGTCATTTTGGGTGTGAACTGGCAGACCCTATCTCCATCCAGGTGTCTGTTCCTCTGTATTTTTCATGATTATTCACTTATTTATGTGAAAGGCAGAGTGACAAAGAGAGGAGAGAGAGAGAGAAAAAGAGAGAGAGATCTACCAACTGAATCCTTCCGTCAATGGCTGTAGCAATGAGGACTGGGCCAAGCAAAGCCAGGACCCAGGAAACCCACCTTTGATCTCCCACATAGGTGGCAGGTACTGAAGCACTTGTCCCATTTTCTGGTGATGTAGCAGCCACATTAACAGTATGATGGGGGCTGGCGCTGTAGCATAGTGGGTGGAGCCACTGCCTCCAGTGCCCTCATCCCATGTGGGCACCAGTTTGAGTCCTGGCTGCTCCACTTCCAGTCCAGCTCTCTGTTGTGGCCTGGGAAAGCTGTGGAAGATGGCCCACGGCCTCGGGCCCCTGCACCCACATGGGAGACCTGGAGGAGACTCCTGGCTCCTGGCTTTGGATCGGTGCAGCTCCGGCCATTGTGGCCATTTGGGGAGTGAACCAGCAGATGGAAAACCTCTCTCTCTCTGCGCCTCTCCCCCTCTCTCTGTGTAACTCTGACTTTCAAATAAATAAATGGATAAATCTTTTAATAAAGGAGTATGATGGGTTGGAAGCTGAGTAGCTGAGACTTGAGCATGCAGTAGGATGCTGGTTCCATAGCAGCAACTATCCTACTACACCACAACACCAGCCTCCACTCTGTTATCCAAATAATTAAGAAAATAAACTCATGCATGCATAGATTCTATTCATATAGGTACTTTTTGAGATACACTCAGATGGTAGGATTTCCCTTATGATACAGGTGCTGTATCATAGAATATGAAGTCTCTTAATGATCTGGGAATCAGGTAACTCATTATACATTTCCACTACCCTGTATGTATAAGTTTGGAGTCTGTGGGATAGCCTGCAATGAAGAAATAGGTGGACTCCTGGGCCCTGTATCATTGCCCTCAGGGCAGGCTCAGGACCTCAAGGATGACAATGTTTAGACTTCTAATGATCCCAAAAGTATTTTCATCTACTTGTCTGCAAAGGTAGTTAAACGAATGATGTTACCTGAAACTTCTAGGTAGTGTTTCCTATATTTTGTTTGCTTTCTGATGGTGGAAGTAAGGCTGCTTCCAAATATCTTGAAGCAGTGGTCAAGCAAGAATTGTACAAGAGCAACCTATAACACAAAGGACCAAAAAGGTGTTGTACTTTTACATTTGGCATCATTATAAATCATGTTTTATATATGAATATCGGATCAAACAAAAATGTGAAACTCAACTGAAAAACTCAGAGTTGCAATAAAGTATATAAACCTATTTTCAATACGGAATGATGTCTGTTTCTCTGAGTTGTGGACAATTCTTTAAATACTTCCAGTCAATGCTTTAATATTATCATTTTGTGGCTTTAATTTGTTAGTATTTTTATTTCAATGACTGCATGTTTACAAATATGATCATTTTCAGGATATTTGGGGTGAAAATGTGTGTTCTTATTCTAAAATTTGTAAATGACACCAAATGGACACACACACATTTTGGAAACTTATTTCCTGAGTTAATTGTTCTCAACTAGAGAACAGAGAGCATCTCAGTGTGTTTTTCTGCCAGAATGTGGCCAGTTGGAGAGAGAAGTGTTTCTCTGTGCACGGGCGTGCATCACCTCATCCTTGCCTTCCGGATGAGTTCAGAGAAGGACTGACGTTCCGTCTGGCAGGTTGCTGCCCCTTTAGCTTGTTCTGAGAACTCTGGGAACTTTGATGAGCTTTCACATATCCACTTGCAGAGATGAAATAGGAACATGGCATCTCTGGCTCACAATCAGAAGAGGAAGGCGATGACACATAACCATGTCACCCAGGGCAACCAGGCACTCTCCAGTGCTTCTCTGGTATTGTAACAACTGAAATTTCTCACATGAGAAAACTTTGGCCAGAAAAGATTATTAAATGTCAGATGAGACAGGAACTTGAACATTGTTTTGTCCAACTCCAAGATCTAAATTCATTTCTATCACATCGTATAACTTTCTCCTCTGTTTTAATGTGATGTGTTAATTCTTTGATGGGAATAAAATGGCTCACTGCTCCCAATGCCCTGCCTAATGTCTCATCCACCCACAACTGCAACAAAGGATAAATAATTGCCTCTACAGAGGAGTACCTAACACGTGCATTTAAAAAATGCTCCGGGCCGGCGCTGCGGCTCACTAGGCTAATCCTCCGCCTTGCGGCGCCGGCACACCGGGTTCTAGTCCCGGTCGGGGCGCCGGATTCTGTCCCGGTTGCCCCTCTTCCAGGCCAGCCCTCTGCTGTGGCCAGGGAGTGCAGTGGAGGATGGCCCAGGTGCTTGGGCCCTGCACCCCATGGGAGACCAGGGAAAGCACCTGGCTCCTGGCTCCTGCCATCGGATCAGCGCGGTGCGCCGGCCGCAGCGCGCCGGCCGCGGCGGCCATTGGAGGGTGAACCAACGGCAAAGGAAGACCTTTCTCTCTGTCTCTCTCTCTCACTGTCCACTCTGCCTGTCAAAAAAAAATGCTCCAATAGAATTAACATACTATATTTCAGGATCATAGGGGAACACTATTGCATAGGGAATAAAAGGGAGACACCTCATTACCTTTTTCTCCCATTCCGTTCCTATATCTAGAATGCTGGCAACTGGTGGCCATAGAAGACTTGGGGTAATGCACCATGCCAAGTTAGAACTTGTCATCTCCTTTGAGGGTGATTTCTGTGAAATCTTGTGTAAACAGTGAAAGAGAGATTGCAGGAGATGAACGTTTGGTTTGGGCAGCTGTGCTAAAAGCCTGAAAACAGAAAAAGGCATCATTAAAGCAAGAATTTTAACTCAGGATATTTTCCTCTCAAATAGGAAAAAATGTCTGGTATACCATTGGTAAAATACAACAAAAATGCTAGAGAATATACCAAATTATCTTAAAATATTTTGTTTGACTTTTCTTTGAATCCACTACATCCTGTGTTCAATACAGCAAATATTATTCATATCTAAGTTAACAGAAGCATACTTGAAGCACTCATCCACTTTAGAATGTGGCCAATTATAAAGCCTACTGAATGAAAACAGAAGTTGAATACAATGTACTCTGAGTTTTAAGACAGTCACACAACAATGCTGTCTCCTGTCAAGAGATCAAAGGTTATCCTGTATCTAATAACTCAAACCAATTATGAAGGCACAGGAAAATGTTTCCTTGAATTCAATTCCTGTCCATCTAACCTACACTTGTTTTCTAAGTCTTATGCTAACGTTGCACAAAGATCTCCAGTATATTGGTCCCCTAACATCTGGCTTGATCCATGAATTTACTCTCATAGCTATTCCCTATATCCAGGATGAGTACAAAGATCAAGAATAATTTTAGGAGAAAAATAAGAATAGAATGACAGTAGCAAGATTTGCCTTTGTTTATAAACAGGCCTCCAAATGTGACAAAATGAAAGCGTTAGTCTAAGTGATTATTAAAGCGAACAAACCAGTAGCCAGCGCTGTGGTGTGATAGGTTAAGCCTTCGCTTGTAGTGCCAGCGTCCCATGTGGGCACTGGTTTATGTCCTGGCTGCTCCTCTTCCAATCTAGCTCTCTGTTAAAGAAGCAGTAGAAAGCAGTAGGAGATGGCACAAGTGCTTGGCCCCTGCACCCTCGTGGGAGATCTGGAAGAAGCTCCTGGCTCCTGGCTTCAGATCAGCCCTGCTCTGGCCATTGTGGCCATTTGGAGAGTGAACCAGTAGATGGAAGACCTTACTCTCCATCTCTCCCTCTCTCTGTCTGTAAATCTGCCTCTCAAGTAAATAAATAAATCTTAAAAATATATTTATATATGTATATATTTTTAAAAGTGAATAAAATAACATAAAATTCAATTTTCTATCTTTCTAAGAGAATGTTGGCTGCATTATTCCAGCGTACTAAAGAAAATAAATACCACATCTTCACCTCTGAATCATAGCTATCTTCGTCTTGTCATTCCTTTCATCCAGAACGCCAAGGAATTTTTCATACAGGTTAGCAGTAAACACACTTCCAGGTATGTTTTGAAGTAAATCCTGGTAGTATAGATAAAAATGTGGATTATTCTCATGGAACATGCATGGGTTAGTCTCCTAAACACAAAACAATAAAGCATTTGACCCCCAAATACTTCAAACCACCCAATCTGTGGCCTGCACAGAGCTTGGATACAACTCTCCACTACCTTCAGTGTGCAGAAGCATGGGCTCGCATTTCTCTAATGAAAAGCATCAGCATAAATGCAGAGTGGGGGTACCAGTGACACTGAAACCATCTCCTGTCACGTGACCCTCCTTCTTTATGGCCAATTCAGGAAAATCATACAGACTGACAAGTGAAGATGATTCATCCTCTTTCTCCTGTTATTATCTTGACACAAAAGGAAGCACATACATTTTCCCTATTTATTTCCGGTCACAGAGTTTTAACTTTTATCAGGAATGGTTCTGAATCAAGTAATATCCCACTCATGAGTACTCTTGAATAGAGACAGGAGGGTGCAGCTCTCTGCCTTGAGCTGTTTGCTCCTTAGGAAAAATTGTCATACCAATCTCAATCTTTTTGTCATAATAGAAATTCAGCTTTTTTTTTTTTACTTTAAGCAAAAGTTTCTCTCATATATCATCAAATTCATATATATATATATATATATACATATGTATATATATATCACCAAGAATTCCTACAAATTCTTCTTTGCAACTTTTTGGAACCAATGCAATCCATACAAGGAGATAAATTTGTCACAATTGAGATTTATAATTATTCAGACCTTAGACTATCAGTGTTATGGGTAAGCTTGAATTTTGTCTTGGTAAATTGTTCTATTTGTATGGTTAGTGAACAATGTCAGTACCATGAAACAGGGTCCATGAACGCTCTCACTTTCTCTGTGTAAGCATGGGAAATGTTCTTAAATGTCATCGCTAATATCATTTTCACTGGTCTCAACTACTGAGCCCATCAATGAATCTTTCTGACAGTAACATATTGAAGAAATAAATCCAGGCAACTGTCACAATTATAATCCAGTGACGGTACACTCATTTTATTTTTATTTAATTAAAAATGTAACTCAAGGGCCGGCGCCATGGCTCACTAGGCTAATCTTCCACCTGCAGTGCTGGCACCCTGGGTTCTAGTCCTGGTCGGGGCGCCGGATTCTGTCCTGGTTGCTCCTCTTCCAGTCCAGCTCTCTGCTGTGGCCAGGGAGTGCAGTGGAGGATGGCCCAAGTGCTTGGACTCTGCACCCACATGGGAGACCAGGAGAAGCACCTGGCTCCTGGCTTCGGATTGGCGCAGTGCGCAGGCCATAGCAGCCATTTCGGGGGTGAACCAACGTAAGGAAGACCTTTCTCTCTGTCTCTGTCTCTCTCTCTCTGTCTAACTCTGCCTGTCAAAAAAAATGTAACTCTAGTGAGCAGGAATACTACACAAGTGACTCCTGAGCTGGGGGCTGGGGATGTGCCAGCATCTGAGACAGGTGAGCCCCAACTCTGGAGATACTACCTGAGGAAGGACACTTCAGACCACACAGGCATTGAGTCCGAACTGGAGTCCCCAAAAGGGGCAGGGTACTCACAGTGAAAGAAGAGTGCATCTCTTTCTCCCTAACCCCCTCCAAGGTGTCTGAGATCTGGCAGATAGGAGCCATTTTGACACCAGTAAAGGCTGCAGGCAACCCTTGTACATGTGTGTAAGCCAGGGGATTTTACCAGCGGGGAAAGGTTGTGTTCCCCACTGAGTCTGTTTGTGAGGGTTGCCAGGGGGCTAGGCACCCACACAGGAATGTGAGGTGACACCATCCTCTCCACAAATCTCAGGCTCCAGGGTTCAAACTGCCAAGGTGGAGCACCCACATGCAGCTGGCTTTGAGAATGACTGCCCTCTCTGGGGAAAGAGCAGGCTCACACGACTGAGCAGAACCTCTGTATCCAAAACTGTGGGAGCCTTGAGTTCAGTGACTTGGAAATTCTGTAACTTCACGATAGGGCAATGGGCATAACTGTGTCTCTGGGCAATCACTCTGTCTGGTGACAGAGGTTCAGAGCTCCCTGAGGGCCTGTTGAGGGTCACTGAGAGGTTCTGTGCTCACACTGAAGTCCCACAGATCCTTTGTGTGGGTCATGCACAAGCATGGATGGGGTTAGTAATCAACTGTGATCTAAATCCAAACGTTGATTACCTTGGAAGACAGGAGGCGAAGCTGATTTATGCCAACAGGCGTGATCAAACCCTCTCCACTGCCACAGTAGAGGAGATCTACCTCACCCAACTGGGCTGTCACCCAGATTCTTGCCTCACCCTTGGTAACTGACCAGAGTTTCTGGGACAAACCTCTGGGTATTCACTGAAAAAGCAGACACTCCACTAAGCCATGGAGGCATAATTCAAAGATAAAACCCATAAGAGGAAACCTCAATGAGATTTCCACAAAATTCCTAAAAATAAACACAGAAGTAAAAGAAACAAGAACAAGGAATACAATATGACTCCCATAAACGAACATAGCTGCACTTAAATATTAGAATGTGAAGATGAAGAGATTGATCAAATGCTTGGAAAATAACTCAAAAATGTTCATAAGATTACTCAGAGGCAATGAGAAGCAAATTCATGTGTTAAAGAAATCCACACATGTTATGGATGAAAAATTTTCCCATGAGATTTAAGTTTTGAAATAAAATTGAAATATTAGAAATGAAGCATTCAGTATGTCCAAAACAAAGTACGGTGGAGAGCCTTAACCATAGACTTGGTGAGGCAGAATGAAGAATATCCAAGCTAGAAGACAATTCTTTGTAAATATCTCAGGAGGAGGAGGAGAAGAAGAATAAACTGGAGAAATTTTAAAGTGTTGGAGATTCATGGGACACTATCAAATGATCCAACATACCAATCTTATGAGTTCCTGAAGGTGTGGAAAGGAAGGATGGTTTAGAAGGACTGTTTAGGGGCTGGCACTGTGGTGTAGTATGTTAAGCCTCTACCTGCAGCACTGGCATCCCATATGGGTGCTAGTTCAGCTGCTCCTCTTTTGACCCGGTTCTCTGCTAGTGGCCTGGGAAGTCAGTGGAAGTTGGCTCACGTTCTTGGGACCCTGAACTCATGTCAGAGATTCAGAAGAAGCTCCTGGTCCTGGCTTCAGGTGGACCCAGCTCTGTGCAATGTGGCCATTTGAAGAGTGAACCAGCAGATGGTAGACTTCTCACTTTGTATTTCTGTCTTTCAAGTAAAAATAAATAAATCTTTAAAAAGAAGGCCTATTCAGTAAAATAATAACAGAAGACCCCTAATTTGAAGAAAAAAAGAGACATCAAAATACAGGAAGTAAATAATACTCCCAACAGACATGTCTCGAAATGATCTTCAACATTAAACAATGTAGTCAATGGTCCAACAGTAAACATAATGAAATAATATTCTAAAATGTGAGGAGAGGAATGCCAGAGTGTCTTCAGAGTACCTGCAATTAGAATCACAGTTGATTTCTATCAGAAACTGCACAGGCTAACAGAAAATGGAGGGACTAGTTTACATTTTAAAAGAAAAATTTGCCAGCCTAGAATACTGTATCCTACAAAACTCCCATTTATATATGAAGGAGAAATAAATGCCTTCCAGAACAAAGAGAATTGAAATAACTTTTAAACACTCGCTCAGCCTTCTCATTATTAAATAAGCCTTCTTATTAAATAATGTGAATGCAAAAATTTTCCTAGAAAAAGTACAAAGAAAAAAAGAAAAAGTACAAAGGAAAGGAAAGCCAAAAATAAAAATATTTATGGAAAAATAACAGGGCCATGTCATTACTTATCAATGATAACCTTGAATGTAAATGACAAGAATTCTGCTATTAAAAGATGCAAACTGGGGCCAGTACTGTGGTGTAGCAGGTTAAGTTGCTGCTTGCAGTGCCAGCGTCCCATATGGGTGTGGGTTCAAATCCTCGCTGCTCCACTTCTGATACAGCTCCCTGCTAATGCATCTGGGAAAGCAAAGGAAGATTGCCCAAGTACTTGGACCGCTGTGCCCACGTGGGAGACCCAGAGAAAGCTCCTGCCTTTTGGCTTTGTGTCAGCCAAGCTCTATAGGTTGTAACCCTTTGGAGAGTGAACCCTAAGATGGAAGATCTCTCTCTGTGTCCCCCAACCACTTCATCATAGCTCTGCCTTTCAAATAAATAAATAAATCTTACAAAGGGAAAAAAGCAGGGGAAGATGACCCAAGTGTTTGGGCTCTTGCTACTCATGTGGGAGACTTGGGAGGTGCTCTAGGCTCCTGGGTTTGGCCTGGCCCAGCCCTGGCTGTTGTAGCCATTTAGGGAGTGAACTAGTGGATGGAATCTCTCTCTCTCTCTCTCTCTCTCTCTCTCTGACTCTCTTTCTTTTTCACTCTGTCTCTCTGTAACTCTACCTTTCAAATAAATAAATAAATCTTTAAAAAAGGTTCAGACTGGCTGAATGGAATAAAAAACAAGATCCATCTATTTGTTTTCTACAACAAACACATCTCACCAACAAATATATCTGCAGACTGAAAGTGAAAGGATGGAAAAAATATTCTGTGCTAACCAAATGCAAAAATGAGCAGATGCAGCTATGCAAATTCCAGATAAAAATAGACTTTAACACAAAAACTCTTAAAACAGATGAAGAAGGATAATATATAATGATTAAGGGATCAATTGAACAGGAAGATGTTACTATAATAAATGTATATGTACCCAGAGCACCAGGAGAGTAAAACAGATGTTAATGGATAGTAAAGAACAGATATACTTAAAAAAATGGTAATGGGGGGGGTTTCAACAGTCTACTTCGACTTACATCAATGGAAAGAACAACTGAACAGAAAGTAAATGAATAAACAGCTAATATACATTATGAACTAAATGGACCTAACTGATATCTACAGAACCTTTTTTTGTATATTTACTTTTATTTTATTTATTTTTTTGAAGTTCATTTTTTTAACTTTTATTTAATGAATATAAATTTCCAAAGTACAGCTTATGGATTACAATGGCTCCCCACCCCATAACTTCCCTACCACCCGCAACCCTCCCCTTTCCTGCTCCCTCTCCCCTTCCATTCACATCAAGATCCATTTTCAATTCTCTTTATATACAGAAGATCAGTTTAGCATATATTGAGTAAAGATTTCAACAGTTTGCACCCACACAGAAACGCAAAGTGAAAAATACTGGTTGAGTACTAGTTATAGCATTAAATCTCAATGTACAGCACATTAAGGACAGAGATCCTACATGAGGAGTAAGTGCACAGTGACTCTTGTTGTTAACTTAACAAATTGACACTCTTGTTTATGGCATCAGTAATCACCCTAGGCTCCTGTCATGAGCTGCCAAGGCTATGGAAGCCCCCTGAGTTCACCGACTCTGATCATATTTAGACAAGGCTGATCATATTTAGACAAGGCCATGGTCAAAGTGGAAGTTCTCTCCTCCCTTCAGAGAAAGGTACCTCCTTCTTTGATGACCTGTTCTTTCCACTGGGATCTCACTCACAGAGGTCTTTCATTTAGGTCCTTTATTTTTTTTTTTTTTTTGCCAGAGTGTTTTGGCTTTCCATGCCTGAAATACTCTTATGGGCTTTTCAACCAGATCTGAATGCCTTAAGGGCTGATTCTGAGGCCAGAGTGCTGTTTAGGACATCTGCCATTCTATGGGTCTGCTGTGTATCTCGATTCCCATGTTGGATCGTTCTCTCACTTTTTTATTCTGTCAGTTAGTATTTGCAGACACTAGTCTTGGTTATGTGCTCCCTTTGGCTCTTACTCCTATCATTATGATCAATTGTGAGCAGAAATTGATCACCGGGGCTAGTGAGATGGCATTGGTACATGCCACCTTGATGGGATTGAATTGGAATCCGCTGGTATGTTTCTAACTCTACCGTTTGAGGTAAGTCATCTTGAGCATGTCCCGAATTGCACATCTCTTCCCTCTCTTATTCCCACTCTTATATTTAACCTGCCACCTTGATGGGATTGAATTGGAATCCCCTGGTATGTTTCTAACTCTATCATTTGGGGCAAGTCCGATTGAGCATGTCCCAAATTATACATCTCCTCCCTCTCTTATTCCCACTCTTATATTTAACAGAGATCACTTTTCAGTTAGGTTTCAACACTTGAGAATAACTGTATTGATTACAGTATTCAACCAAAAGTATTAAGTAGAACAAACAAAAAAGTACTAAGAGGGATAAAGTATTAAGTTGTTCATCAACAGTCAGGGTGAGGGCTGATCAAGTCACCATTTCTCATAGCGTTCGTTTCACTTTAACAGGTTTTCTTTTTGGTGCTCATTTGTCACCGATCAGGGAGAACATATGATATTTGTCCCTTTGGGACTGGCTTATTTCACTCAGTATACTGCTTTCCAAATTCCTAACAGGGATCACTTTTCAGTTAAAATTTAAACACCTAAGAATAATTGTGTGTTAATTACAGAGTTCAACCAATGGTACTAGAACAAATAAAATACTAAAATGGATAAAGTATTACATTGTACATCAACAGTCAGGACAAGAGCTGATCAAGTCACTGTTTCTCATAGTGTCCATTTCACTTCAACAGGTTTCCCCTTTGGTGCTCAGTTAGTTGTCACCAATCAGGGAGAACATATGATATTTGTCACTTTGGGACTGGCTTAATTCACTCAGCATGATGTTTTCCAAATTCCTCCATCTTGTTGCAAATGACTGGGTTTCATTGTTTTTGACTGCTGTATAGTATTCTATAGAGTACATGTCCCATAATTTCTTTATCCAGTCTACTGTTGATGGGCATTTAGGTTGATTCCAGGTCTTAGCTATTGTGAATTGTGCTGCGATAATCATTAGGGTGTAGACCGCTTTTTTGTTTGCCAATTTAAATTCCTTTGGGTAAATTCCAAGGAGTGGGATGGCTGGGTTGTATGGCAGGGTTATCTTCAGGTTTCTGAGGAATCTCCAGACTGACTTCCATAGTGGCTTTACCAGTTTGCATTCCCACCAACAGTGGGTTAGTGTCCCTTTTCCCCACATCCTCTCCAGCATCTGTTGTTGGTAGATTTCTGAATGTGAGCCATTCTAACCGGGGTGAGGTGAAACCTCATTGTGGTTTTGATTTGCATTTCCCTGATTGCTAGTGATCCTGAACATTTTTTCATGTGTCTGTTGGCCATTTGGATTTCCTCGTTTTGAAAAATGTCTGTTGAAGTCCTTGGCCCATCTCTTAAGTGGGTTGCTTGTTTTGTTGTTGTGGAGTTTTTTGATTTCTTTGTAGATTCAGGTTATCAAGCCTTTATCTGTTGCATAGTTTTCAAATATTTCTTCCCATTCTGTCGGTTGCCTCTTCACTTTCCTGACTGTTTCTTTTGCAGTACAGAAACTTCTCAATTTGATGCAATCCCGATAGTTAATTTTGGCTTTGACTGCCTGTGCTTCTGGGGTGTTTTCCAAGAAGTCTTTGCTGGTACCTATACCTTGCTGGGTTTTTCCAATGCTCTCTAATAATTGATGGTGTCGGGTCATAGATTTAAGTCTTTAATCTATGTTGAGTGAATTTTTGTGTAAAGTGAAAGGTAGGGTCTTGCTTCATGCTTCTGCACGAGGAAATCCAGTTTTCCCAGCACCATTTATTGAATAGACTGTCCTTACTCCAGGGATTGGTTTTGGATCCTTGATCAAATATGAGTTGGCTGTAGATGTTTGGATTGATTTCTGGTGTTTCAATTGTGTTCCATTGGTCTATCCATTTGTTTCTGTACCAGTACCATGCTGTTTTGATAACAACTGCCCCGTACTATGTCCTGAAATCTGGTATTGTGATGCCTCCGGCTTTGTTTTTGTTGTACAAGATTGCTTTAGCTATTCGATGTCTCCTGTGTCTCCATATGAATTTCAGCATCATTTTTTTCCAGATCTGAGAAGAAGGTCTTCGGTATCTTGATTGGTATAGCATTGAATCTACAAATTGCTTTTGGGAGAATGGACTTTTTGATGATATTGATTCTTCCAATCCATGAGCATGAAAGATTTTTCCATTTTTTGGTATCCTCTTCTATTTCTTTTTTTAAGGTTTTGTAATTCTCATCGTAGAGATCTTTAACGTCCTTGGTTAAGTTTATTCCAAGGTATTTGATTGTTTTTGTGGCTATTGTGAATGGTATTGATCTTAGCAGCTCTTTCTCAGCTGTGGCATTGCCTGTGTATACAAAGGCTGTTGATTTTTGTGCATTGATTTTATATCCTGCTACTTTTCCAAACTCTTCTATGAGTTCCAGTAGTCTCTTAGTAGAGTTCTTTGGGTCCCCTAAGTAAAGAATCATGTCATCTGCAAAGAGGGATAGTTTGAGTTCTTCCTTCCCAATTTGTATCCCTTTAATTTCTTTTTCTTGCCTAATGGCTCTGGCTAGAACTTCCAGAACTATATTGAATAGCAGTGGTGAGAGTGGGCATCCCGCTACAGAACCTTTTATCCCACAGTTGAAGAATACACATTGTTTTTAGCAGTGCACAGAACTTTCTCTAGTATAGCTGATATTCTCAGCCATAAAAAAAGTCTCAGCAAATTGAAAAAATTGAAATCATACCATGTATCTTTTCTAACCACAATGGAATAAATCTAGAAATTGACAACTCAAGAATCTATAGAAAATATGCAAATACATGGAGATGGAACAACATACTCATGAATGAATAGTGAGTCATAAAAGAAATTGAAGGGAAACCAAAAAATTCCTAGAAATGATTGAAGATGAAAATACGATATATAAAAACTTATGGGTACATCAAATGCAGTGTTAACAGGGAAGTTTACAACAATTAGTGCCTATATCAACAAATTGGAAAGCCATAAAATAAATTTGGTATTAGTGCATCTCAAAGACCTAGAAAAACAACAACAAAACAAACCTAAAATTAGTAGGAGAAAAGAATTAAGTAATATTAGAAAATAAACAAAATTAAAAAAAAATACAAATGTTCAAGGAAATAAAGAGCTGTTTTTAAATAAAAAAATCAATACATCATTTACTCAACTGACCAAATAAAGAAATTCAGTGAATTCAAAGATGAAAAGGGAAAGGTAACAGTGGATACCACAGAAATAAAAAGAATCATCAGGGGCCTGGCGCTGTGGTGCACCAGGTTAATTCTCCGCCTGCTGCGTCAGCATCCCATTTGGGCGTCAGTTCTAGTCTCAGTTGCTCCTCTTCCAGTCTAGCTCTCTGCTGTGGTCTGGGATAGCAGTACACGATGACCCAAGTGCTTGGGCCCCTGCATGCACATGGGAAACTGGGAAAAAGCACCTGGCTCCTGGCTTCGGATCTGTGCAGCTCCGGCTGTTGCAGCCATTGGGGAGTGAACCAACAGAAGGAAAACCTTTCTCTCTGTCTCTCTCTCTCACTGTCTAACTCTATCTGTCAAATAAATAAATAAAAATATTTAAAAAAAAGAATCATCAGGAATAACTACAAACAGCCATATGCTAAAAAATGGGAAAATCTAGAAGAAATGGAAAAATTTCTGGACACGTGCAACCTACCAAAATTGAGTCATGAAGACATTGAAAATCTAAACAGCCCAATAAGCAAGATGGCTACTGAATCAGTAATAAAGACCTTCCCAATAAATAAAAGCCCATTTAGGCTTCACTGCTGAATTCTACCAGACTTTTCAAGAAGACTAATTCCATTCTTCTCAAACTACTTAAAAACAATTTACAGAGAGATAATCCTTTCTAACTCCTTCCATGAGGCCAGTATCACCTTAATTCCAAAATAAGAAAAATATACAAAAAAAAGAGCTACATAGCATATCCCTGAAGAACACAGATGCAAAAATACTCAACAAAATAGTACCTAATTGAATACAACAACATATCATTCACCTGCACCAAGTTGGATTTATTCCTGTTATGCAGGGATAGTTCACCTTTGCAAATCAATAAATGAGTTAAATCACATTAACAAATTGAATAAAAACCAGAAAGTTATTTCCTTTTTTAAAAGATTTATTTATTTATTTGAAAGTCAGAGTTACACAGATATAAGCAGAGGCAGAGAGATCACTGGCTCCCAGAAGATTATTTCAATAGATTCAGAGAAAGCATTTGATAAAATACACTATCTTTCATAATAAAAACTTTAAGCAACTTGAGTATACAAGGAACATTCTGCAACACAGTTAAGGAAATATACAACAAAACCTCAGCTAGCATCATATTAAATGGGGTATAGTTGGAAGCATTTCCACTGTGATCTGTAACCAGACAAGGATGCCCAATTTTACCATGGTTATTCAATACAGTCCTGGAAGTTTTAGCTAAAGCCATTAGGCAAGAAAAACAAATCAAAGGGATACAAATTGGGAAGGAGAAGTCAAACTGTCCCTATTTGCAGATGACATGATTCTATATATAGGGGAACCAAAGGACTCCACTAAGAGACCATTGTAACTCATAAAAGAGTTTGGTAATATGGAAATATATAAAATTAACTCACAGAAATCAACAACCTTTGTATACACAGGCAATGCCATGGCTGAAAAAGAACTTCAAAGATCAAGCCCATTCACAATAGCTATAAAATTAAATACCTTGGAATAAGTTTAACCAAGGATGTCAAAGATCTCTATGATGAAAATTACAAAACATGAAAGACATAGAAGAAGACACAAAAAATGGAAAAATCTTCCATAATTATGGATTGGAAGAATCACTATCATCAAACCTAGTCCATACTACCCAAAACAACTTACAGATTCAATGTGATTCTTATCAAAATAGCAATGACATTCTTCTCAGGTCTAGAAAAAAATGGCAAAATTCCTATGGAAACACAAGAGAAGCCAAGTAGATAATGCAATCTTATCCAGCAAAAACAAAACTAGAGGCATTATAATACCAGATTTCAAGACATAGTCCAGGGCAGTTATAAATAAAAACAGCCAAATCTATATTTGGCTAGGCTTCACTGCTGAATTCTACCAGATTTTCAAGAAGACTATGGCACTAAAATAAACAAGTGGACCAATGGAATGGAATAAACCACCAGAAATTAATCCATACATCTACAACCAGCTAATATTTGACAAAAGACCTAAATTCAATTCCTGGAGCAAAAAGAGTGTTCAACAAATGGTGAGGAAAAAATTGGACCTTCACATGAAGGAGGAAATAAGACCCCTACCTTACATCTTATAGAAAAATCAACATTAAAAAGGATCAAGGATATAAATCTAAGACCTGATATCATAAATTATTAGAGTAGCACATGGGGGAAACTGCAAGACATTAGCATAGGCAAAGAATACTTAGAAAAATCCCAGAAGCACAGACAATCAAATAATAATAATAAAAAAGACTAGTGGGATTACATCAAGCTAAGAAGCTTCTTCAGGGCAAAGGAAACACTCAGGAAAATGAAGAATCAACCTACAGAATGGGACAATATATTTGCAATCTATGCAGCTGATAAAGGAGTAATATCCAGAATTTACAAAGAGCTCAAGAAATTCAACAACAAAACTAACAATCTGGTAAAGATGTAGGCAAAGAACTTGAACAGGCATTTTTTCCAAAGAGGAAATTCAAATGTTCAACAGACATATGAAGAAATGCTTGGAACCATCAGTCATGATGGAAATGCAAATATAAACCACAATGAGGTTCCAGCTCACCCCAGTTAGAATTGCTCTTATACAGTAATCAATAAACAAGAAATGCTGGTGAGGTTGTGGGGGAAAGGTATCCTAATCTACTATTTGTGGGAATGTAAACTAGTACAGTCGTTGGGGAAGACTGTATGGAGATACCTCAGATAGCTGAAAATAGATATACCATATGACCCAGCAAACCCACTTCTGGGAATTTATCCAAAAGAAATGAAATCAGCATATGAAAGAGTTATCTGCACTCCTATGTTTATTGTTCTCAAGTCACATTCGCTAACATATGGAATCAACCCCATGTCCATCAACTGATGACTGGATAAAGAAACTGTGGTGGGCCGGCGCCGCGGCTCACTAGGCTAATCCTCCGCCTAGCGGCGCCGGCACACCGGGTTCTAGTCCCGGTCGGGGCGCCGGATTCTGTCCCGGTTGCCCCTCTTCCAGGCCAGCCCTCTGCTGTGGCCAGGGAGTGCAGTGGAGGATGGCCCAGGTGCTTGGGCCCTGCACCCCATGGGAGACCAGGAGAAGCACCTGGCTCCTGGCTCCTGCCATCGGATCAGCGCGGTGCGCCGGCCGCAGCGCGCCGGCCGCGGCGGCCATTGGAGGGTGAACCAATGGCAAAGGAAGACCTTTCTCTCTGTCTCTCTCTCTCTCACTGTCCACTCTGCCTGTCAAAAAAAAAAAAAAAAAAAAAAAAAAAAAAAAAGAAACTGTGGTGTATATATAGTATGGAATACTCCTCAGCAGAAAAAAAAGAATGAATTTAAATATTTTCCAAAAAATGGATGAACCTGGAAAAAATTATATTTAGTGAAAACAGCTATTCTGAAAAAAAAAATACAATGTGTTTTCCCTGATCTGTGATAACTAGTAGAACACAAGAAAATGTTATGGGTATGAGCAGAACTAAAAATTTGAGATTCATTGATTGTTTACAGCCCTTGACTCTACTGTTAAGGAACAGTGGTATTTCCTGCCTATTTTTTGTTGTATTCTTTGCTTTGTGTAGGGTTAACCTTATGAGTATAAAATAAAGTAAAAGTAGATCATTGTAAAAATTTAAAAAAGTAATGAAGAGAAGGAAGGAAGGTGGCAGCATTGGCAGGAGAAAGGGTAGGATGGGAAATATTACTATGCTCCCAAATCTGTATATGTGACATACATAAAATTTATTCACCTTCAAAATTAAATTTTCAAACATGAAAAAGTAACTCATAGTTTTACTGATTAATATTCCTACTTTTTGACTTGCAAAGGAATAAAGAACATAAAGAAAACATAACCATTTGGAATTGTTTTTTTAAAATTGCCTAAAATATCAATGGTTTCAAACCATGCTGCATTCTTTTTTAAAAACTTTTATTTAATGAATATAAATTTCCAAAGTACAGCTTATGGATTACAATGGCTCCCCCCCATAACTTCCCTCCCTCCCGCAACCCTCCCATCTCCTGCTTCCTTTCCCTTCCATTCACATCAAGCTTCATTTTCAATTATCTTTATATACAGAAGATCAATTAAGCATAGATTAAGTAAAGCTTTCAATAGTTTGCACCCACACAGAAACACAAAGTGAAAAATACTGTTTGAGCACTAGTTATAGCCTTAAATCACAATGTTAAGGACAGAGATCCTACATGAGGAGTAGGTGCACAGTGACTCCTGTTGTTGACTTTACAAATTGACACTCTTGTTTATGGCATCACTAATCTCCCTAGGCTCTAGTCATGAGTTGAAAGGCTATGGAAGCCTTTTGAGTTCACCGACTCTTATCTTATTTAGACAAGGTCATAGTCAAAGTGGAAGTTCTCTCCTCCCTTCAGAGAAAGGTACCTCCTTCTTTGATGACCTGTTCTTTCCACTGGGATCTCCCACGCGGAGATCTTTCATTTAGGTCATTTTTTTTTTTGCCAGAGTGTCTTGGCTTTCCATGCCTGAAATACTCTCATGGGCTTTTCAACCAGATCTGAATGCCTTAAGGGCTGATTCTGAGGCCAGAGTGCTGTTTAGGACATCTGCCATTCTATGAGTCTGCTGTGTATTCTGCTTCCCATGTTGGATCATTCTCTCCCTTTTTCATTCTATCAGTTAGTATTTGCAGACACTAGTCTTGGTTATGTGATCTCTCTGATTCTTAGTCCTATCATTATGATCAATTGTGAATGGAAATTGATCACTTGGACTAGTGAGATGGCATTGGTACATGCCATGTTGATGGGATTGAATTGGAATCCCCTGGTATGTTTCTAACTCTACCATTTGGGGCAAGTCAGTTTGAGCATGTCCCAAATTGTACATCTCCTCATCTCTTATTCCCACTCTTATATTTAACAGAGATCACTTTTCAGTTAGTTTTCAACACTTGAGGATAACTGTATTGATTACAGTATTCAACCAATAGTATTAAGTAGAACAAAAAAATATTAAAAGGGATAAAGTATTAAGTTGTTCATTAACAGTCAGGGCAAGGGCTGATCAAGTCACCGTTTCTCATATTGTCCATTTCACTTCAACAGGTTTCCCCCTTGGTGCTCAGTTAGTTGTCACCAATCAGGGAGAACATATGATATTTGTCACTTTGGGACTGACTTATTTCACTCAGCATAATGTATTCCAAATTCCTCCATCTTGTTGCAAATGACTGGATTTCATTGTTTTTGACTGCTGTATAGTATTCTATAGAGTACATGTGCCATAATTTCTTTATCCAGTCTACCGTTGATGGGCATTTAGGTTGGTTCCAGGTCTTGGCTATTGTGAATTGTGCTGCGATAATCATTAGGGTGTAGACCGCTTTTTTGTTTGCCAATTTAAATTTCTTTGGGTAAATTCCAAGGAGTGGGATGGCTGGGTTGAATGGTAGGGTTATCTTCAGGTTTCTGAGGAATCTCCAGACTGACTTCCATAGTGGCTATACCAGTTTGTATTCCCACCAACAGTGGGTTAGTGTCCCTTTTTCCCCACATCCTCTCCAGCATCTGTTGTTGGTAGATTTCTGAATGTGAGCCATTCTAACCGGGGTGAGGTGAAACCTCATTGTGGTTTTGATTTGCATTTCCCTGATTGCTAGTGATCCTGAACATTTTTTCCTGTGCCTGTTGGCCATTTGGATTTCCTGTTTTGAAAAATGTCATTAAGGTCCTTGGCCCATCTCTTAAGTGGGTTGCTTGTTTTGTTGTTGTGGAGTTTTTTGATCTCTTTGTAGATTCTGGTTATCAAGTCTTTATCTGTTGCATAGTTTTCAAATATTTCTTCCCATTCTGTCGGTTGCCTCTTCACTTTCCTGACTGTTTCTTTTGCAGTACAGAAACTTCTCAATTTGATGCAATCCCGATAGTTAATTTTGGCTTTGACTGCCTGTGCCACCGGGGTCTTTTCTAAGAAATCTTTGCCGGTACCTATACCTTGCAGGGTTTCTCTTGATCAATAACTTGATGGTGTCAGGTTGTAGATTTAAGTCTTTAATCCATGTTCAGTGGATTTTTGTGTAAGATGAAAGGTAGGGGTCTTGCTTAATGCTTCTGCACGTTGAAATTCAGTTTTCCCAGCACCATTTATTGAATAGACTGTCCTTGCTCCAGGAATTGGTTTTGGATCCTTGATCAAATATAAGTTGGCTGTAGATGTTTGGATTGATTTCTGGTGTTTCAATTGTGTTCCATTGTTCTATCCATCTGTTTCTGTACCAGTACCATGCTGTTTTGATAACAACTGCCCCGTACTATGTCCTGAAATCTGGTATTGTGATGCCTCCAGCTTTGTTTTTGCTGTACAAGATTGCTTTAGCTATTCGATGTCTCCTGTGTCTCCATATGAATTTCAGCATCATTTTTTCCAGATCTGAGAAGAAGGTCTTCGGTATCTTGATTGGTATTGCATTGAATCTACAAATTGCTTTTGGGAGAATGGACTTTTTGATGATATTGATTCTTCCAATCCATGAGCATGAAAGATTTTTCCATTTTTTGGTATCCTCTTCTATTTCTTTTTTTAAGGTTTTGTAATTCTCATCGTAGAGATCTTTAACGTCCTTGGTTAAGTTTATTCCAAGGTATTTGATTGTTTTTGTGGCTATTGTGAATGGTATTGATCTTAGCAGCTCTTTCTCAGCTGTGGCATTGCCTGTGTATACAAAGGCTGTTGATTTTTGTGCATTGATTTTATATCCTGCTACTTTTCCAAACTCTTCTATGAGTTCCAGTAGTCTCTTAGTAGAGTTCTTTGGATCCCCTAAGTAAAGAATCATATCATCTGCAACGAGGGATAGTTTGAGTTCTTCCTTCCCAATTTGTATCCCTTTAATTTCTTTTTCTTGCCTAATGGCTCTGGCTAAAACTTCCAGAACTATATTGAATAGCAGTGGTGAGAGTGGGCATCCCTGTCTGGTACCAGATCTCAGTGGAAATGCTTCCAACTTTTCCCCATTCAATAGGATGCTGGCTGTGGGTTTTTCATAGATTGCTTTGATTGTATTGAGGAATGTTCTTTCTATACCCACTTTGCTTAGAGTTTTCATCATGAAAGGGTGTTGAATTTTATTGAATGCTTTCTCTGCATCTATTGAGATAATCATATAGCCCATGCTGCATTCTAAAATCACCTGGAGGAATACAGATAGCTTATTCTAGTCTTGATCAGTGAAACCATAATTATGGTGGGTGAGTAGCGGTCAGGTGTAGGAATGTTTCAAAGTACTTCAGTGACTTTATTTATAGTAAAATGACTTTCTCATTTTAATATTTAAGATCTACTCTTTGTCATAAATAGAGGAGTATAATAGTACAGTGAAGAGAAGGGACACAATCCTAATCCTTTTATCTAATATATCATTGGTGTGGGATAATCTTCAGAAGGAGAAATACGTATTCACTTTGATACCATGGAATATGCCAACATTTGGAGAAGCGAAGTCCTAAATCTCTGGCTGGCTCTGAGATTTTGGCAGGCCTGGGGGCACTTTTGGCACATATGTGCCAGACTCAAATGTAGTTGCATCTTATCTACTCACTGCTTTCCTGGATTCCATGTTATTGAACCATTGGCAGAGCAGTGTAGTGTACCCAGAACACAACACAAGCATAAGACACAAAAGTTATGTGTGATATACAAATAGATGATTTAGTGGAAGAATCATTGTGGTATTGATCCTGTAATTTTCCTAGTCTAGAATAACTCCCTTGTTATTTGACATGGTTTTATCAAGGGTCGGGGTGCAAAGTTTTCAGAGGGATAACTTGGAGTCTGTTGGGAAATTAAGTCCATTTTATGAGCATACCTTTCTGAGGGCAAAACTCAATTTGTTGTTCATATTATGTGCATATAGTATGGCCAATTACAAATATTTCAGAACCAGTGACAATCATCTGGTGACAAATAGGAATTCGGGACTAGAGAAGCTCCAGTGTCTCAACCTCATGCAATTTTCAATACCATCTCTAGGTTGACAGCTATTACTGAGCAGCAAGATGGATAGATTTGATTTTTCTATGTTTTACTATTTCCCCTTGTGGAAATGTACCTGCAAATGTCTGAATTCTTTCATTTCCAAATGGATTTATTTTTCATAGAGGTTACTTGAATGTTCAGAATCTCAAACTAATTGTTTCTATTACACCTGCATGCACAGTCTAATTTACAAGTCAAGGCCTGTGGTGTAATTACTCTACATTCAGTAATGTGAGTTTTGTGATAGACACAGTAACAAGGGAACAACCATTCCAGAGGTGTTAAAAGTAAAGGAAGACACAAATATTCAATGACTCATACCACCTTAAATGTGAAGGCATGAGAGACAAAGACATAGAGAGGAAATAAAGGGAAATGTTGATGATCCCCTTGGGCACTTGTTTATTCACTTTAGGTAATTGTGGGATTGCCACAGAAAACTTCTCCAGCAGTTTTCAAATGCTTGATTAGGTCCTTCTTTTGGAAAATAGACATTTGTTAAGGTGAAAATCATCAAATGCATGATAATTTAGGTCATATTTTCTCATGGAGAAGGGTATGTTTTGACATTGTGAATAGTATTAATGCTATGATTTTCTTATACAGTGCACTGAGATAGAAGGAAAGTGAAGTCTCTGAAATAAAAGAAGGCATATGTGGTTCATGTGATATTGAATAGCATTGAGAGTGGCTACATTCGATGTGCTGTTTGTGTCATGTTTTTCAGAATCCGAATTTTTAAGCCTATTGTTGGCTGGGGGCAACCTTGAAGAACGTGATCTGCCACATGGTGCCACTACCTTCCCTACCTTGAAGACAGTTGCTACCACAATAGGGCATGCGTTTTCCCGGTCAACCCGCTCTCCAGCATTTAATTTCTCCTTTAAGGCTAGACAGTCTTTAAAGTTGGCACATTTGCTGAAGATGGCCTTTGTGGCAGGACCTTTTCGATCAATTATGAAAAGCATATCCTGTGGGTAAAATGAAAGAAATGATATTATATGACCTTTCATAGTCATAAGCCCGGAGTGGAAGTATACTTCTGTTAAGATAGATAGCTAAAATACGTGAACTTTCAAGTCTAGAGGCACATAATGAAACCAACACTAGAATTTCCATTTTTGTGTCTCTGAATACATTTTGGAACAGCAGTAACCCATATTCGTATCTGATATTCACAGAGTAAAATATCTTAGATGCCTCATTTCACACTAGTGTTCTTTTCAGGATGTTTGAGATCTAAAATTCAAGTTCTCTGCATCAAGGCCTCTACAGAATCATCTTGTAATTTTCCATTCTGTGTTTTCTTCACAAATATCAATCACAGTCCCCAAGTGTGGGCATATTTGTGCTAGATGCAATTCCCAGTTTACTATCCTTATGGTTACTACATACCTCATCCCTACCTTCCTATACTTCCAATTCTCTTTTTAAACTAAAACTCGACACCTTGATGAGGCCTTCATTGATTGTATTCCCTTCCCATCAGCCTTTCATTTCCTATTGCACTATCTTCATGTCCAGTACAGAAATAGAATAAGAATCAGAATAACACAACCAAAGGCCTTGTCCATATATTATGCCACCCTTTACATCAGTGACCTAAATACAACGGAACGTTAAGTCTTCATTGTTTAGTAAGGTGTGCATGATGAAACACATAGACACTCCCTACATTTTCTGTGAATATGGCAACTTATACCATGCCGAAAAATTTCTTCACACATAGACTAAAATTCTCTACATGTGAGCTGGCACAGATAACGGACACTCAGCAGATGTTACCACTGCAAACTTAATCATTCTGTTATAAAGGTCCAAAGCTGTAGGCTTCATGTGACAGGATGTGTCACAAGGAAAGGATGAATACATGCTAAAGAGTGAATTTTTGTATTGAAACACTTGAGAGATAAAGGAAATAGAGGTGAGATATGATGAGTTGTCAGAGTGAGTATCCTACATTAAGAGGAAAGGAAAGAAAATGTGAGTTGTGCAGTGTTCAGCTTCTGAAGAGGCCGACAGGAGAATGGGAAGGGGAAATGGCCTCACCGAGAATCAGAAACCCAAGCCTATTCTGATTTTCTGCGTAGGTGTATGTGGTGTTTGCTGATGCCAGTGCTGTAGACACAGTCTGTTTCTGTCTGTTGTGTTTGTCTCTCCACAGGGCAAGAACTAAGATACATTCAGTGAATAGTGTGGGCAAAGTTTGTCACCCAAAGCTAGCAGCTTTCTCATGACTTCTCCATTTGAGGATATATAGGGGTGAAGAGATAGCACCTCACTAAGTACACTCAACAATACTGGGCCGTAGAGGATCGAGTGGGGATTTACCAGAATTGGCTTTGGCAGCTTGTCATCTTTGCAAACATCTTGTAGAATTGATCCAAATATCTTTGCTTGCTGGTATGTGGGCGTAGAAGTTTCTGGTGCCACCTTGCTGTGTTTTCTGCCCCTGATATGCTCAGACAGCCACTTTTTAACGGAACGCCGTTTCTGAGTTGGCTTCTGGTGTGGATCTGAAGAAGGAGGCAGACCCTCAGCATTTCCAGATGACTCCATGTTTCCTGAAATGGCTAGAAAAAAAAAAAAAAAAAGACCGTGAGTCAGTGTTACATAGAAAGGCCTGGACCCTGAAATTTGTTCAAAGCACTCATGTAGTGTGGATGTATTCTACTTCTATGCCTTTGATGAAATGGTAGTGAAACCTAGAGCCTGAACAGTGTTGAGTTCAGTTCTTACTGTGGGTGTACTTCCTGGACAGTGCTAGCCACAGCCTGTTTTACTGCAGTGAGAGGTGCTTAGTATTGCTATAATCAGTGAGCTCCTGAGTCACACTTTTCAAAAGATAAAAGGCATTTTGTATGCAAATAAAGTTAAAATTCATAATCACATATATTCATAGTAAGTCTCCTTCAATTCAACTTCAATTATTTTTCTAACAAAATTAACTTAAATATAAGTGTTGGTTTCAGGAGCTGGTTTGCTGCCATGTAAACAGGAGAAGAGGATTACTTTCCCTCATTACTTTGGCCCAGCTTAGGCCCCAGAACTGCAGTTATTGTGGGTACGAACCAGCAAACAAGATTTGCTCACCAGTGTCTGTCTCTCTGGGTCCATTTTCTTGATTATTTACTTATTTACGTGAAAGGCAGAGAGAGAAAGAGACAGAGAGAACTTTTTCCCATCAACTGTCTTACTCCACTATTGATTGCAATAGTTAATGCCGGGTTAAGCAAAGCCAGGATCCAGAAATCTACACTGATCTCCGACAAGGGTGCAGAGGCTGAAGAACTTGTTTCATCATTTGCTGACTTCCAGTGACATCAGCAGGGAGTCGGACTGGAAGTTAAGTAGCTGAGACTTGAACTTGCACTGGGATACTGGTGTCACAGTAGCAGCTAACTCATTGTACCACAATGCCAGCCCCAACTCTTTTATCCGAATAATTAAGAAAATAAACTCAGGCTTAAATTCCATACATAGAGCTGCTTTCTGGAGTACACTCAAGTGGTAGGGTTCCCTTAAACTTACGTGAGAAAGGATCCAGCTACTATATCATAGACTATGAAGTCTCTTTGTCAGTACAAGTTATACATTTATTTTAATGTGCTTTTTAAAAAGAGCTAGTGCATACAAGTGGTACATATTAATTAAACAAAAGACAGAAGACACAAATAAGTAAACATAAGAAAATAAAATTCACTTGTAATCCTAACCAGCCAACCATGAGTATGAACCAAAATATTCACTCATTAACATTTATTTTACATGATTGTTCAAAAATTATGTATTATTTTAAAAATTGATTTTGTTTAATTAGTGGTGCATCTTTATAGTGTAATACTGACTACAAAGAGGTATCATTGACTCTACCTTAGTTTACTCAACTAATTTACTAGACATTTGGATCACCTCCAATATCTTTTTTTTAATGAATATAAATTTCCAAAGTACAGCTTATGTATTACAATGGCTTTTCCCCCAATAACTTCCCTCCCACCCGCAACCCTCCCCTTTCCCACTCCCTCTCCCCTTCCATTCACATCAAGATTCATTTTCAATTCTCTTTATATACAGAAAATCCGTTTAGCATACATTAAGTAAAGATTTCAACAGTTTGTACCCACACAGAAACATAAAGTGAAAAATACTGTTTGAGTACTAGTTATAGCATTAAATCTCAATGTATAGCATATTAAGGGCAGAGATCCTACATGAGGAGTAAGTACACAGTGACTCCTGTTGTTGACTTTACAAATTGACACTCTTGTTTATGGCATCAGTAATCACCCTAGGCTCTAGTCATGAGCTGCCAAGGCTATGGAAGTCTTTTGAGTTCACCGACTCTTATCTTATTTAGACAAGGTCATAGTCAAAGTGGAAGTTCTCTCCTCCCTTCAGAGAAAGGTACCTCCTTCTTTGATGACCTGTTCTTTCCACTGGGATCTCACTCACAGAGACCTTTCATTTAGGTCATTTTTTTTTTTTTGCCAGAGTGTCTTGGCTTTCCATGCCTGAAATACTCTCATGGGCTTTTCAGCCGGATCCGAATGTTGTTAGGGCTGATTCTGAGGCCAGAGTGCTGTTTAGGACATCTGCCATTCTATGAGTCTGCTGTGTATCTCGTTTCCCATGTTGGATCATTCTCTCCCTTTTTCGTTCTATCGGTTAGTATTTTCAGACACTAGTCATGATTATGTGATCTCTCTGATTCTTAGTCCTAATTATGATCAATTGTGAATGGAAATTGATCACTTGGACTAGTGAGATGGCATTGGTACATGCCACCTTGATGGGATTGAATTGGAATCCCCTGCTATGTTTCTAACTCTACCATTTGGGGCAAGTCAGCTTGAGCATGTCCCAAATTATACATCCCTTCCCTCTCTTATTCCCACTCTTATGTTTAACATGGATCACGTTGACTATGAAGTCTCTTAATGCTCCTGAAATCTGGGCCTCGCCTTACATTTCCATCACTTCACAGGTGTAAGTTTGAAACCTGAGGCCAGCTTGTGATGAGGGAACATACTGCTCCCTGGGCCCCTCACTGTGGTCCTTTAGACATGCCCTGGTCTCCCAGGTAGACACTGTGTGAACATCATTCATGATCCCACCAGTATGTCCATCTAGTTGCCATCAAAGGCACTTAAATGAATCATGGTACCCGAAACTTTCTGGTAGTGGTCCCTATGTTTTGGGTGATCTCTGATGGTGGAAGTGATGCTGTCTCCAAAAATCTCAGAACAGTGGTCAAGCAAGAATTGTACAAGAGCAACCTGAAAAAAAGAGCAAAAAGTGGTTGATGTAGGTCTACTTTGGCATCAAGAGAAATCATATTTTGTATATGAATCTTGGGTCTTACAAAAATTTGAAAATCAGAAGAGAAAAATTCAGAGCTGTCATAAAATACATAAACCTATTTTCTATATGAAATAATGTCAGATTCTTTGAGTTTTAGGGGACAAATCTTTAAGTACTTCTAGTCAATGCATTAACATTATTATTTATGGCTTAACTAGCTTTTAGCATTTTATTTCAATGACAGTACATTTAGAAATATTTTAATTCAATTAACATTCCCTAGGATAATTGCAATGAAGATGTGTATTCTTGTTCTAAAATTTGTAGAGGACCCAGTAGATACACATTTGGAAAATTCACTTCCTGTGTAAAGTGTTGTCAACATGTGGAGCAGGGTATCTCAGTGTGTTCTTCTGACAAGAAAGTAGGCTGTTGGAGGGGCTGGTGCTGTGGCATAGCAGGTAAGCTGCCACCTGCAGTGCCGGCATCCCAAATGGGTGCTGGCTCGAGGCCTGGCTGTTCCAATTCAGATCCAGCTCTCTGCTATGGCCTGGGAAATCAGTAGAGGATGGCCAAGTCCTTGGGCTCCTGCATCTGCGTGGGAGACCTGGAAGAAGCTCCTGGCTCCTGGCATCAGAATGGCGCAGCTCTGGCCATTGCAGCCAATTGGGGAGTAAACTAGCAGATGGAAGACCTCTCTCTCTCTCTGTCTCTCTCTGTCTCTCTCTGTCTCTGCCTCTCCTTCTCTCTCTGTATAACTCTGACTTTCATATAAATAATATAATAAATCTTTATGAAAAAAGAAAGTAGGCTGTGGAGACAGAAATTTCTGATAGTGTGTCTTTGCACACTGTCATACATCACCCCAGCCTTGCTTTCCAGATCAGCTTGGGGAAAGGCTAATGTCCTATTTGGCATATAGAAGCTCCCAATTACACATCCCAACGGCAGAGATGAACCCATTATTATTCTGAATCACAATTAGCACAGAAAGTTCATAGCATGTGTCCTCATTTTCCAGGCCTACTAAGCAATTTCACTCAGCTCCTTTGGTATTGTAACTACTGAAATTATTATATGATCAAAGCTTGGCCTGGAATGATTGTTAAATATCAGATGAGACTCAAATTTAAAACTTGTTTTGTCCAAATTAATTTCTATCACATCGTTTCACCTTCCCCTCTGTGATATCTTCAATCTGGTGTTCTGATCTTTCATAGGAATGAAATGACTCCCTGCTCCCAAAGTCCTACCTAATGCCTCACCCACCCGTAACTGCAACAAAGGATAAATAGCTGCCTCTGCAGAGGAGTACCTAACACGTGCAATTAGCAAATACTCCATCAGAACTAAGATACTAAATTTTAGGATGAAAGTGGAGACTGTACTCCATAGGAAATAAAAATTACCTTTTTCTCCCATTCCATTGCTATATCTAGGATGCTGGCAACTGGTGGCCATAGAAGACTTGGGGTAATGCACCATGCCAAGTTAGAACTTGTCATCTCCTTCGAGGGTGATTTCTGTGAAATCTTGTGTAAACAGCGAAAGAGAGATTGCAGGAGATGAACGTTTGGTTTGGGCAGCTGTGCTAAAAGCCTGAAAACAGAAAAAGGCATTATTAAAGCAAGAATTTTAACTCAGGATATTTTCCTCTCAAACAGGAAAAAAATCTTCTATACCATTGGTAAAATACAACAAAAATAGTGGAGAAAATGTACCAAATTATCTTTGAAATATTTTGTGTGACTTTTTTTTTACATTTTTTTAACTTTTATTTAATGAATATAAATTTCCAAAGTACGATTTATGGATTACAATGGCTTGCCCCACATACCGTCCCTCCCACCCACTACCCTCCCCTTTCCCACACCCTCTCCCCTTCCATTCACATCAAGATTCATTTTCGATTATCTCAATATACAGAAGATCAGCTTAGTATACATTAAGTAAGGATTTCAACAGTTTGCTCCCACACAGAAACATAAAATGAAAAATAATAGATGATTTTTTTAAATGATGATGAAATCAGATCAGACCTATTGTCATGTTTAATCCCAGTGAGAGTCAAGTTGGGAATTGATAATTTATTTTTTTTTTTTTTACAGAGGGTCAGTTTAGTATACATTAAGTAAAGATTTCAACAGTTTGCACCCACATAGAAACACAAAGTGAAATATATTGTTTGGGTACTCGTTATAGCATTAAATCTCAATACACAGCACATTAAGGACAGAGATCCTACATGAGGAGTAAGTGCACAGTGACTCCTGTTGTTGACTTTACCAATTGACACTCCTGTCTATGGCATCAGTAATCTCCCTATGCTCCAGTCATGAGTTTCCAAGGCTATGGAAGCCCCTTGAGTTCTCCGATTCTTATGTTGTTTAGACAAGGTCATAGTCAAAGTGGAGGTTCTCTCCTCCCTTCAGAGAAAGGTACCTCCTTCTTTGATGACCTGTTCTTTCCACTCGCAGAGATCTTTTGCCAGAGTGTCTTGGCTTTCCATGCCTGAAATACTCTCATGGGCTTTTCGGTCAGATCCGAATGCCTTTAGGGCTGATTCTGAGGCCAGAGTGCTATTTAGGACATCTGCCATTCTATGAGTCTGCTGAATATCTCACTTCCCATGTTGGATCACTCTCCCCTTTATTTATTCTATCGGTTAGTGTTAGCAGGTGCTAGACTTGTTTATGTGCTCCCTTTGACTCTTAGTCCTTTCATTATGATCAATTGTGATTGTGTGACTTTTATTACATCCTGTGTTCAACACAGCAAATATTATTCATATCTAAGTTAACAGAAGCATACTTGAAACATTCTTCCACTTTAGAATGTGGCCAATTATAAAGCCTACTGAATGAAAACAGAAGTGGAAACAATGCACTCTTCTGATTTATAAAGCAGTAGCACAAGAATGCTGCTTTGTGACAAGAGATAAAAGCTCTTCATTTATCTTGAGTGACAAGCCAGGTATGAATTCCTAGGAAAATGTTTTGTTGAATTCAATTCTTGATCACCTGTAGACTTCTCTGGTTCACTATCTATTTGGCACCATTAAACAAAAATCACCAGCTGATTTGTCCTCTACCAATGGATTTACTGGGGCCGGGGCTGTGCACAAAGGGTTAAAGCCTAGCCTGCAGTGCCTGCATCCAATACTGGCTCTGGTTTGGGTCCTGGCTGCCCCATGTCCCATCCAGTTCCTTGCTAATGTGCATGGGGACGCAGTGAGGATGGCCCAAGTTTTTGGGACACTGTGCCCACATGGTAGACCTGGAAAAAGCTCCCTTGCTCCTTGCTTCGAATCAACTCAGCTCCGGGAGTGAACCAGCGGATGGAAGGCCTCTCTCCTTCCTCTGTCTCTACCTCTCTCTGTAACTCTTTCAAGGAAATAAAATAAATGTTTAAAAAAACCAATGGATTTACTCCTGTATCAGTGTCATATATTCAGGATGTGTACAAAGATTCAGGATGTTAAGAGAGAAACAAAAGCTGAATGGCAGTAGCAAGGAATGCATTTCTTTCTAAATTGGTGTCCACACGTGTGACAAAATCAAAGTGCTGACATTGGTGATAATGTAAGTGGATAAAAGGGTAAATTTCAAGCTGATACTTTGCTGAGAGAATGTTGCTTGTACTTTTGTGGCATACGGAAAAGAATAAGTATCACATCTTTACCTCTTACTCATGGCTATCTTGGCTTCCTCATTTCCTTCATCCAGAACACCAATGAATTTTTCATAGAAATTGACTGTAAGTATGCTTCCAGGTATGTTTTGAAGTAAATCCTTTTATAGATAAAAACATGTATTATTCTCATGGAACATGCATGTGTTAGCATCCTAAAAATTAAACAGTGACGTTTAATCCTCAACTGCTTCAGTGCTACCCAAACTGATTTACACAGAGCTTGGCTACAACTCTCCACCAATTTCAAGATATAGCAGCATGAGCTTGAATTTCTTGATGAAATGCATCAGCATAAAATCAGGGTGTGGACAGCAGCGACTCTGAAAAACAGTCTCCTCTCATATCTGACACTCCCTTTTTATGTACGATTGAGGAAACTAGTACAGAGTTATAAGATCTCATGATACACCATTCTTGCTTCTGTTGTTTTCTTGACATGAAATGGAGTGCACACATTTTACCTGTTCATTTCAGGTCATGACATGTTAGTTCTTAACAGGAATGGTTCAAATCAAGTAATACCCCCTCTCATGCATTTCTACTAATACAGAAGTGAGGGTTCAGCCCTCTACCTTGAGCTGTGTGCGCAAGGGAAGAAACTTCCACAGCAAACTCAGCCTTCGTTCCTTTTTAGAAATTCTGTTCAGTTTTACATAGAAATTTCTTTCGTATGTTACCGAATTTTCCATACGTGGCTACAAGTTATTTTTTACACGCTTTGCTGGAATCAGTAAGTGGTATTCACTACATTATTGGTGTGCAACAACCTCCTGTAGGAGACAGGCATCAGTTTTTGTACCATGGAACATGCTATGAGTTTGGAGAAGAGAAGTGCTAAACCTCTGATTGGCTCTGCATTTAGGCAGGCCTGGGAACATCTTTGGCTAATGTGTACTAAACTCACATGAGGTGGCATCCCATCTTCTTTCTAATTTTCTGGTCCCATGATTTTGAGCCATTGGTGGACTCAGAACACAACCCAAGCAAAAACTGCCAAATCTATTTGCACTATGCAAATAGATTATTCAATGAAAAAAATCATTGTGGTACTGATCCTATAGCTTTTACAACCTAGAAGAATTCCCCAGCGTTTGACATGGTAGTATAAAGGCCCAGATTGCAAAGTCTTCAGAGGAATAGTCTTGAACCTGACTTGAATATCAATCTAATTTTATGAACATACCTTTCTGAGGCCAACACTCACTTTGTTGTTTTTATTATGGTATATAACGTGTGATCAGTTACCAATCATTACTGAACATGTGCAACTTATCTGACAGAAAAAGGGGAATTCGGAGATAGGGAAGCCCGTGTCCAAATCTCAAGGAATTTTCAGAAACATGTATAGGTTCACAGCTATTATTAAATACTAAAACTGATGGATTACATTCTTTCTATGTTCTACTACTTCCCCTTATGGATATGCACCTGCATATATTTGGCTTAGCTCTTTTATTTCCAAACACATTTGTTTTTCATGGATCCATTGAATGCTTGCAGTATCAGACTAATTGTATCCACCGCATTTGCATTCATAGTTTGACTTCCAAATCAAGTTGTGGTGGCAGTAAATTTCTCAGTATTCCTTGCAGTGGGCTGTGTGGTGAACACAGTCATAACTGGGCCAGCATTCCAGAGGTAGTAAACATGGAGGAAGGCACAACTGCTGGAACAACTCAAACGACTTTGAATATGAAGGAGTAAGAGACAAAGGAAAGCATGATGAAGAAACAAGTGGACATTCAGATGTGCCTTTTGGCTGTTGCTGATTCATATTAGGAAATTGTGTGCTTGCCATAGAAATCTTCTCTAACAGTATTCAAATTCTTGATAAGTGTTTTGTTTTGCTTTGTTTGAAGATGGACATGTGCTAGAAAAACAGGGTAAAGTCATCAGATAAAAGATGCTGCTTTGGGTCACCATTCTTCATGGAGAAGGGTATGTTTTGGCATTGTTTTGTGAATAGTATTAACAATGCTACAGTATTTCCCATAGAGTGGGAAGGAGAGCGAAGTCTCTGAACTCAAAGCAAATGTAAACTATGAAGTTTTGAACAGCCTGGAGACTGTCTTCACTTAACGTGCAGTTTGTGTCATGTTTTTCAGAATCTGAATTCTTTATGCCTATTCATGGCTTGGGATAAACTTGGTGAAAATAATGCAACACTGGGCTTCCATACCATGCATGGATGATGTCAGTACTTCCCCTACCTTCAAGACAGTTGCTACCACAATAGGGCATGCGTTTTCCCAGTCGACACACTCTCTGGAATTTAATTTCTCCTTTAGAGCTAGACGGTCTTTAAAGGTGGCACATTTGCTGAAGATGGCCTTTGTGGCAGGACCTTTTTGATCAATTATGAAAAGCATATCCTATGAGTAAAATGGAAGAAATGATATTATATGACATTTCATATCCATAAGCACAGAAAGCCAGTGTATCCTGTTACAGCATTGGTGAGGTTTCAGGTCTGCAGGCACATAATGACATCAACACTGAAAAATTTTATTTTGTTATATCTCTACATTTTGGAACACCAACCATTCATATTCATATCTGATATACCACAAAAAACAACTGAGGTGTAGATCTTACAATACGGCTCTTTCTGGGAATTTTATACTTTACAATCCAAATTCTCTGCTGGAAAACTGCTATTGGATCATCCTCTTGTAAATTATCGTTCTGTGCTCAATCTTCTCAAATATCAGTGATTATCCCTAAGTGCAGCATCTTTGTGCTAACTGCATTTCCAAATTTGTTATCTTGCTGGTGACTATACACTTCATCTCTATCCTCCTATAGTTTCAATTCTCTTTTTAAACTAGGCTTACACCTGTCATCTTGCGGAAGCCTTCTTTGAATGCATTCCCTGCTCGCCAATATTTCATCTGCTACTGCTCTATCTTCATGTCTAGTGCAGAAGAGGAATAAGCATCATAATAAGACGACCCAAGGCATTGTCCACTCATTTAATCAGTGACACTAGACAGAACAGAACACTAAAGCTTCACTTTATTCATTTGGTGAGATGTGGATGACGACACACGTAGATGCCCCCTACACTTTTTGTGAAAGAGCTAAATCTAGTGTGATATATACCGAGTATCTAAACTGGTGAAGTTCCTTGAATACAGAGTAAAATTCTCTAGACTGCATGTTTAGCTGGCAGAGATAATGGACGCTCACAAAATGTTATCACTGGAAGCTTTAATATAATTCTCAGTTACACAGACCCAAATCCGTATATTTCATTTTACAGGATGTGTTAGGATGGAAAGATGGATACATACTGGAGGGTGAATTTTTGAGTTGAAGCACTTCAGAGGGAAAGAAATACATGTGAGATACGATAAGTTGTCCAAGTGAGTATCCTACACTAAGAGGAAATGAAAGAAGACTTCAGCTGAGCAGAGAGTTCAACTTCTGAAGAAACCAGCAAGAGAATGTGAAGGGGAAGTGGACTTAGACTCAGACATCCAGAGCACATTCTAATTTCTCTGCACAGGTGTGTGTGGTATTTGCTGATGCCAGTAATACAGAGTCTGTTTCTATCTGTTATCTTTGCCTCTTCACAGGTCAATAACTAAATCAGACTATTCGATGTGCAGTGTGGACAAAATTTGTCACACAAAGCCAGCAGCTCTCTCATGATTTCTCCATTTGAGGACACATTACCTCACCAAGTACGCTCAACAACATTGGGCCATAGAACACTAAACTGAGACTTACCAAAATTGGCTTTGGCAGCTTGTCATTTTTGCACACATCTTGCAGGGGGGACCCAAATAGTGGTGCTTGCTGGGATATGGGCAGATCAGGTGCTGGTGCTGGTACCAACTTGTTGTGGTTTCTGCCTAAGACATGCCGACATAGCCTCTTTTTAGTGGAATGCTGTTTTTGAGTAAGCTTTATGTGAGAATCTGTGGAAGAAGTGAGATGGTTAGATGCAGAGTTCCATTCATGGAACCTCATTTCTACCATTTCTAGATGACTGTACATTTCCTGAATTGGCTAGTAAAAAAATGAGTCAGCTGTTGCATAGAAAGGTCTATATTCTGAAATTTGTTTCAAAACATATATTCGTGTGCTAAGAATGCATTCTCATTCCCCACCACTTAGGAATTAGTGAAACCTAGAACCTGAACAGACTTGGGTTCAATTCACACTGTGGGAGTACTTCCTTGAGAGCCAACCACAGCCTGTTGTATCATATTAGGAAGTGCTTGGTATGCTGAGGTACAAATATCCTGATGTCAACCGTAATCAGTAGGCTCATGGGTCAGATATCTTTCCAAATATTCATAACCACATGCTTTCAAAGTAGGGTTTCTACGTCTTGAGGTTTCCTCCACCATTTTGAATGACATGCATTGCCAAGTATCTCACATCAGAACTCTGTCATTTCTGACACAGCTTCACTCAAGAGGGCTGGCAGCATCAAGTCACAACCCTTGGTTGCATGGGATGATCCTCCATTGCCTTTTCATTCTAATCCCTGGCCAAGTAAACCAAATCATTTTGACTAGTCAGCAACATCAGCAAAGTCAGTGCTGACCAACAGCTGCTTTTCAAAGCAAAAATAGCTGACGTTAAAGTGTCTCCTATGCAGCTGTGCACACTTTCTCAATAAGTTGCATTAATTTTTCATCCTATAAACTCACTTACCAAGTACCTTCCATTTTCACCTGCATAGCTGAGATATAATCTGATTAACTAATGGGCAAGGTTTCTCTAGAAAAGTTTTATCACACTTCAGTTCATGGAGTACATTATCACTTCATATATGAGATCATAGTGGTGAGTCAGAGAAAACAAGATGACTCTATTGGGCAAGCAAATCAAAATTTGGTGATTTTCAAATTGCTCATCTTAGACGTGATTGATGCTACTTACATCTTTGGGGACTTGGTAATAGAATATTCAACAGGCTTCTTACTCTTGGCATCCTTGACGAAAGCAACTTTATCTCTCATTCATTTGACCCAAGAGAGCCTACACCTAGTTCTCCTCCCCCAGTAGTACATTTCATTCCAGTTCTCCATCTCATGTAGTAGCCTCTGGGATAGATACACAGTCATAAAACAATGCCACCTCTACCTAGAACTCATACACCTACCATTTTCAAATGAAGAAGGAAGAAACCAAATACACAATTAAATTGTTAAATTCACCCAATTCTTGGATGTCAACTTTTGTCAATGTTTGCTTCAGTTACACATGAACATATAGCTTGATTCATTTTACATAACTGGTGTCCCTACTCTTGGTCATGTATGAATAGTCAAGTTGTCAGTTGATTGCAGGCCAATGAGTAGCCCAGATGTGATCAGAGTGATCAGGTGAGCTTCTACACAAATACTAAAAGAAATAAGTAGTCAGAAAAATGTTTACAGGGGCATGTGTTATGTGGCAGTATGGTTAGTTGCCATGCAGTCATCTCATATTGTAATGCTGATTCAAGTCCTGGGTATTCTGTTCTTCATCCAGATTCCTGCTACTCCATCTGGGAAAGCAGCGAAGTGGGGCCCAAGCGCTCAAGCTACAGCAACACATTTGGGAAAACTACTTAAAGCTCCATTGTCTTAGCTTTGATCAGGCAGGCTGGCCATTGCTTCTATTTTAGGAATAAATCAATGGACGGAAGATCCCTTTCTTTGTCTCTTTCTCTTTTTCTCTGAAATGCTGCCTTTGAAATATGCCTTTTACAAGTGGTCACACACATGAGATAAATTACATAATCACTATTTCTTCCATAAGAATATTTACTATGATACCGTAAATCTCTCTCCCCCCCACCCCCCGCCTCTGCCTCTGTAACTTTGCCTTTCAGATAAACGTCTTTTTAAAAATGCAACACTGGGAGCCAGTATACAGGTGCAATGTGTTGAGCCACTGCCTGTGATGCTGGCATCTCTTAAGAGTGACAGTTCATGCCCTGGCTTCTCCATTTCCACCTACCTCCCTGCTACTGGCCTTGGAAAACAGTGTAAGATGTTACAAGTGCTTGGGTCCCTGCCACCCATGTGAGAGACCCAAATGAAGGCCCTAGTTCCATCTTCTGCCTAGCCCTGTGCTGGCCACTGTGGCCATCTTGGGAGGTAGCCAGCAATTGGAATCTCTCCCCCTCCTGTAATTTTTTCAAAATAAATATTTTAGAAGTTACAGTACCACAATAAATTCATATTTATTTATTTATTTTTTTACCTTTTATTTAATGAATATAAATTTCCAAAGTACGACTTATGGATTACAATGGCTTCCCCCCAATACTGTCCCTCCCACCCACAACCCTCCCCTTTCCCACTCCCTCTCCCCTTCCATTCACATCAAGATTCATTTTCGATTATCTTAATATACAGAAGATCAGCTTAGTATACCTTAAGTAAGGATTTCAACAGTTTGCTCCCACACAGAAACATTAAGTGAAAAATAATAGATGATTTTTTTTAAATGATGATGAAATCAGATCAGACCTATTGTCATGTTTAATCCCAGTGAGAGTCAAGTTGGGAATTGATAATTTCTTTCTTTCTTTTTTTTTTTTTTTACAGAAGATCAGTTTAGTATGCATTAAGTAAAGATTTCAACAGTTTGCACCCACATAGAAACACAAAGTGAAATATATTGTTTGAGTACTCGTTATAGCATTAAATCTCAATACACAGCACATTAAGGACAGAGATCCTACATGAGGAGTAAGTGCACAGTGACTCCTGTTGTTGGCTTTACCAATTGACACTCCTGTCTATGGCATCAGTAATCTCCCTATGCTCCAGTCATGAGTTTCCAAGGCTATGTATGTTATAAAACATAAATATATGTTTTATAACATATATGAATAGGATAATTTGAGGAACTAGGAAGGGAAAGACATCCAGTTGAAAAGACATAAGAGCAGTAGATTTTCTGCCAATATTGATGAAAGAATTAATATAAACTTTATTGTGAAGCAAGAATAGAAGAATGGTGAATTCATTTATGCTTCACAGAAATTTGATGGAAACAATGCCACAAAAAGTCAACTCTGTGCAAATGGGTCACTCATCTCAAGAGAGGAACAGATGATGGAGAAGAAAAAACCAGCAATTACAGATTATACATGTAAATATGCAAGGAAAAATGAATCTTGCCCACACCCTATTTGAGGGGAACTGACAAAGCAATATCCAGAGGCAATGGCATAGACATTTAAGAAGTTGTGGCTTTCACAATTTTACAGGGAAACTCATGTTCAAAGCAAATGACAGAAAACACTATCAAAAATGGTATGTCTCAACATAATGTTCCTCATCATAATTTTTTTGCCAGATATACATCTATTATGTGATAGAATGTGAGGATTTAATTTAATCTCAGAGAAAGCCTGCAAACATTTTGGATAAATAGTTTTCAGCAGGCCGGCGCCGCGGCTCACTAGGCTAATCCTCCGCCTAGCGGCGCCGGCACACCGGGTTCTAGTCCCAGTCAGGGCACCGGATTCTGTCCCGGTTGCCCCTCTTCCAGGCCAGCTCTCTGCTGTGGCCCGGGAGTGCAGTGGAGGATGGCCCAGGTGCTTGGGCCCTGCACCCCATGGGAGACCAGGATAAGTACCTGGCTCCTGCCATCGGATCGGCGCGGTGTGCTGGTTGCAGCGTGCTGGCCGCGGCGGTCATTGGAGGGTGAACCAACCGCAAAAGGAAGACCTTTCTGTCTGTCTCTGTCTCTCACTGTCCACTCCTGCCTGTCCAAAAAAAAAAAAAAAGTTTTCAGCAAAACAATAGAAGAAACAAAGGAAAAGCAGAGTCCATGCTTATATTGAAGGTTCTACTCTTTTATATCTTAGAAAATGGACATAGAGCTGGGTAGGTCCCTACCAGTTATGGGCTTGGCATCATCCTTCAGTTGTGCCTGTTTGTCCATTGATATAATTGGCATCAAACTAATTTCAAGACTTTGTTGCATTTCTTCTGTTGAAGGAAAAACAGGTTTTTTAGTACAAATACTCTCAGATAGCAGATGCATCTCAACTTCTAAAGAAATAGATATTCCTACTTATGTCCCAAAAACAATGTTATGGTCATTAGAACAGGAAAATGAAAAAAATAGGAAGGACCTCTTCATACGTGTGCCAAAATATCCACCCCTACAAAATGGGCATTTGGCTCTCGGCTGTATTACCTTGCTTTGAATAGTATTAGTTTCTAGGCTCACAGAAACTTCTCCTAGCCCTATTCATGCTTTTGTAAAGTAAATTTATTTTTACAACCATTGCCCTATTTTGTGCTAAGGATATCCTAAAACGCAAATATTCCAGTTATTTCTATTTTGTGATACCAAACTGAGACTGACAGAGAATATATGCCAAAGATAACATCATTGGTAAATGATGGCACAGGTTTTGGCGCTCTTTACATCAAACCGAGTGCTTTTTCTGAGATTGTATTCCTTTAGTAGCTCCTTCAATGGGCACTACAAAACTGTTGCCTCAGGTCCTACAGAGTGTGAGGTGGGAGGCAATATTGTAAGTCCCTCAAGGGAGTTTTACACTAACACACTTATTAAATGTCTGACAACAATCTTGTGGAGAATGAAATACTGAAAGTATTACTTTAAATTGATGCCAAAACAATTTTCCATTCTGTGTATGTATGCCTGGGATAAAGGGAGGATGCATTACTTTGAATTCCTTAGCACTGAAATAAAATGCTATTGTAATTCTGTGTTGCCACAAAAATCTGTGAGGTACCCTTACACATATGGGATCTGCTTAAATTTAGTTAAAACGTGTTTCCGAAGTATTATCACATGATGTCTTTCATGCAGTTATAATTTGCATCAGGAACTATATTAGGTCAAAGAATTCATGGTATCTTCTCTTCATTCACAAGACAATAGGAAACCATTCCTGGTCTGTTCTGGCTTTGGGACAGAGCAGACACAGCTATGGGCGATGCACTCTTGTCCTTGGGATTGGCCCTGGGAACCAGGACAGACACTGTCTAAGTACCACCCACGATCTCTGGGGACCTTGTTGTTTATTTCTCACCACAGCCAGAGAAATTTAACTGCGGACCTGCCATGCTCTCACTGTGGTCACAATCACGGAGCTCTTACCAAAGCTGTGTTCATGCTTTGTGGTGTCAGAATTGAAGGGGCTCTTCCCAAAGCTGGTGGGAGAAATCAGGCTGCTCTCCATCTGGCACGCAACGATGTCATCTCTGTGTATGCAGAGGCAATTTTTGATAGGAGAATCAACAAGAGAAATCTGTGACATGAAAAAGAGGGAAAACAGGGTTGTCTTTTAAATTTGGTATAGTTATAAATCATGTGATAAATAAATTTGGACATTACAGAAATATAAAAAAGCAGGATTTTTCAAAACTTGAATTGATAAAAAAAGTGCTTCAGCTTTCCACATAAACAATGATAGCTGCAAGAATATTTTCTAACTCATCTTTTTTTTTTTTTGACAGGCAGAGTGGACAGTGAGAGAGAGAGACAGACAGAGAGAAAGGTCTTCCTTTTCTGTTGGTTCATCCCCCAGTGGCCGCTGTGGCCAGCGCTGATCTGAAGCCAGGAGCCAGGTGCCTCTCCTGGTCTCCCATGTGGGTGCAGGGCACAAGGACCTGGGCCATCCTCCACTGCACTCCTGGGCCACAGCAGAGAGCTGGCCTGGAAGAGGGGCAACCGAGACAGAATCCGGTGCCCCAACCGGGACCAGAACCTGGTGTGCTGGCGCCGCAGGTGGAGGATTAGCCTATTGAGCCATGGCACCGGCCTCTAACTCATCTTAAAATACTTCTCATCAGAAGACTTACAGACTGTGGCCTAGCTCAGTCAATAATCTTTAGATGTCACTAAATTCATCAGTAAAGTTATAATTTTCAATTAACCTTTATGGGATGTTTTGGGTTAGGATGCACACTATCATCTAAGTTTTGTAAACCACCCAACAGACAAAGCCGTGTGAAGTGCACTTATCGAGTGAGGTGTCTTAAACGTGGGAAGCAGAGACTCTGGGCGAGTCCCTTGGAAAGAAAGGAACCAGTTGTGAGAAGTGAGGTGTCTTAAACGTGGGAAGCAGAGACTCTGGGCGAGTCCCTTGGAAAGAAAGGAACCAGCTGTGGGATAAAGTCTGCTAGTTTAGCTGCAGCTGCTAGCAGGATTGTTGTACCTCAACCCAGCCTTACATACCGGAGGATCTTGGGGAAGAGCTATGATTGATCTGGAATGCTGCAGTTCCACTAGAATGCTCTGGGAATTTCAGCTCATTTTCAGATTGCAGTAGCCAAAATGAAAGGATAGATGGGCATGTGTCTGAATGTGCCACAAATGGCAGAGTGTGGGGAGCAAACCGGACTAGACTGAGTTACTGGAATTAAGACTTATTCTATGCATCTGCTCTCCCACAATATGGCGCTGGGAGAGAAGTAAACAGCTTCCGCACAGCTGCCTCCAGTTCAACCAATAAACTGTAGGACTTGCTCCTGATTGGAGAGCAGCGTACTCAGCATGTGGGCAGCCGAGTTAGGATTGGCGGAGGAGGACTATAAAGGAGAGAGACGGCATGCACCGGGAACATCTATGGGGAACATCTGAGGGAACACCTGTGCAGCCCCCGAGAAGAGCCGGCCGGCGGTGTGCCGCTCCCCTGCGGAAGTGGGGAATGTGGCTAGGGGGAACTGCCCTTCCACGGAGGTGGAAGGGATAGTAGCCAACCCGGGAAGAACCAGCAGCAAACCCGGGGAGGGCCGAGCAGACGAAAGAACAGCGCAGGGTCCTGTGTCGTTCCTCCACGAAGAGGGGGAGCGACAGCAGAGGAAGTCACTGTGTGGAGCTACATGTGCTCATCTAGCTCACGCCAACCAGGAAGTCAATAGTGAACTCAGGAGATGGTCATTATCACCAGTACCACTGCTCAGCAGAGGAAATTCTGGTGTGGAAACCTTGTCCAATTTCCCACAACCCTCAATGATGGCAGCCAGAGTTGCACATCGGTTTGCCCAATTACGAAGACCAGATTCCAGGTTATATAACATGAGCTGCTTCTCTCTCTGTGGTTTAATCACATCAGTGAGTTATCTCCTGGATTGGAAAGAAGTGTCTCAATATTATCAATTCTCTGCTTAGAACCCACAGTTCCATAACTTCCAGAATAGAATAAATAACCTTGACACTCCAAAGTGGGTTTTTTTTGGTTTATTTATTTATTTATTTTTATTTTGACAGGCAGAGTGGACAGTGAGAGAGAGAGACAGAGAGAAAGGTCTTCCTTTGCCATTGGTTCACCCTCCAATGGCCACCACGGCCAGCGTACCGGGCTGATCGGATGGCAGGAGCCAGGTGCTTCTCCTGGTCTCCCATGGGGTGCAGGGCCCAAGGACCTGGGCCATCCTCCACTGCACTCCCTGGCCACAGCAGAGAGCTGGCCTGGAAGAGGGGCAACCGGGACAGAATCCGGCGCTCTGACCGGGACTAGAACCTGGTATGCCGGTGCCGCAAGGCTGAGGATTAGCCTAGGGAGCTGCGGCGCCAGCCAACACTCCAAAGTTTTATTATTTTTTTGCTCTATAATTTTGCCCATCAGAATTCATTTCCTGGGGGCCGGGGCTGTGGCGCAGAGGGTTAACAACCTGGTCTGAAGTGCTGGCATCCCACATGGGAGCTGGTTCTAGTCCTGGCTGCTCCTCTTCCAATCCAGCTCTCTGCTATCGCCTGGGGAAGCAGTAGAAGATGGCCCAAGTGCTTGGGCCCCTGTACCCATGTGGGAGACCTGGAAGAAGCTCCTGGTTTCGGATCAGCTCAGCACCAGCTATTGTGGCCATCTGGGGAGTGAACTAGCAGATGGAAGACCTCTCTCTTTGTCTCTACCTCTCTCTGTAACTCTGCATTTCAAATAAATAATGAAAAAATAATTCATACCCTGAATTACATTTTCCAAAAGGCATTCTGCTCCTCAGAGTACAAAAATAAAGCATCCTATTACCTCCTGGTTCTCTTCCAGTGATGAGATTCTGGAAGTTGATGGCCAATGGGAAAGCATGCTTGGAACAACGCACAATGGTGAGTTCAAAGTTGTCTTTGGATGTAATGAGGAATGTTGAAAAATTTTGGGAAAGAACCCCAACATGTACCACAACATATCACTGGCTTTTGGAAAGTGTCTTGAGAGTCTGTAGATAGAAAATACAATCTTAAAGCAGGACATTTGACAAGGAAACAGTATGTACAGATAGACAACAGAATATTTTTAATTCCATTGACACAACCCAGTGCAAATACAGGGAAATGCAACAATGTGTCTTACAAACATTGCCTGCAAATTTGTTGAAACCCCAACCATATATTCTAATTTTGGCAACTTCTCATATCTAAATTAACAGAAGTATACTACAAACACTTTTTGCATCCCTGAACATGCTCAACTACAAGCTCACTGAAATTTTTTTTTTTTTTTTTTTTTTTTTTTTTTTTTTTTTTTTTACAGGCAGAGTGGATAGTGAGAGAGAGAGACGCAGAGAGAAAGGTCTTCCTTTGCCGTTGGTTCACCCTCCAATGGCCGCCGCTGCAGCCGGCGCACCACGCTGATCCTGGCAGGAGCCAGGAGCCAGGTGCTTTTCCTGGTCTCCCATGGGGTGCAGGGCCCAAGCACCTGGGCCATCCTCCACTGCACTCCCTGGCCATAGCAGAGAGCTGGCCTGGAAGAGGGGCAACCGGGACAGAATCCGGCGCCCCAACCGGGACTAGAACCCGGTGTGCCGGCGCCGCAAGGTGGAGGATTAGCCTATTGAGCCACGGCGCCGGCCAAGCTCACTGAAATTAAATGACACTTTAATTGAATGGGAAAATAAGACAGGAATGCTGCCTCATGGCAAAAGCCTATTATCTGACAGACTCACCGCAGGCATTAATGCATGGAAAAATCAGTCACTGAATTCAATTCCTTGATCACATGTAGCCTTATCTGCTTAGGTAACTTTGTGACAATGTTAGTATTGATAATTGGGTAATTTGGTTTAATAGCATCTCTTTGACTCATGGATTTCCTCACTGATGACAGTGGTAATCCTGTATGTCCATTGAAACTGGCTACCATGTGTGTGACAAAATCAACAATTTCATGTTGGTTAATGCTTTACTGGATAAGGCTCCAACACAGAAGCTAATAGTTCTGTAAGAAAATGTTGGTTGTATATTCCAGACATGCCCAGAGTAGAGAAATTATCACATCGTCACCTTTGGATTGTAGTTACTTCTTTATCCTCATTTGCATCAGCAAGAACACCAAGCCCCTGATCCCAGAGACTGGTCACAAATATACTTTCTTTGTTAGCTTGCAGAAAAACCTTAAAAAGATGGAAAAATAAGCCACATTAACTTGTCGGCAAATACATATTGGAGAAATTACAAAGAAAACATTCTGCTGAAAGATTCTGTTTACTTTCACTTTCTTCACAGCTATACAAGCTGTCACCTACCTTGAAGGTGGGCCTTTAATTTTACAGTGATTCGCACATGCAGAAACGACTCTTCTGAATGAAATTAGAAGCTTAAAGGAGACTTTGGTGGGCAGTGTTGGGGATTGGGAACAAGGCTTGTCCTGTTGTATGGAACTTGTTTTTGTGGCATAGCAAACCAGTGCAAACTGATAGTCTGGTAATAATTTACCCCAAGTCAGACTATTTCTTGAAAACAAATAAACATTTACAGTTTGCTTGATTATTTCAGAGTTATGCCTTTACTTCCTCAAAATCTTCAAAGAAATTATGTTTACCAGTGATAGAAAATAAAGAGAAGAATATTGCATGGTGATCCATGTTCCCAGAAAAGCAAAATTCAATCACCAATAACTTCATCAAGTCTAAATGCATGTACATGATCAAATAGTCTCATCCACAATTAAAATTAAGGGAATACCAGACAATATTTACTCTATACACCTCCTATCCATGTGCTTACAGTTGGGGCATCTTGGGGAATTTTTAAGAACAATGCTTTTAAGCATTTGAAAGGTCCTGAATCAAATGAGCTAAAAACACAGGCATTCACATCCACATGGAATCTGGAGATGGGGCCTTCTGACTAACTACAGGTACTCTTGAGAGAAGCTCTTCACAATAACCAGTGCTTCCACTTTTATGCTATCTAAATATCCTACTGTTCAACATAAGAAGAAGATTGAGGAATGTGTTCCTATCCTAATGGGCAACCTCACGCCATTCAGTATATTCCCTTATGTTGGAAATTTTGTGCATTTTTTCATTCATTTCATTTCATTTTCATTCATTGTAACTCAAATATTTGCTTACTGTCGTAGACTTCTGTAACAGTTTTCAAAAGCTTAATGTGAATTTTATTTTGAAAACTGGGCTTTCATTAAGAAGACATGGTAAAAATCCAATACAATAGTATTGGGGGACTTAAATACTCCTCTCTCAGAAATGGACAGATCAACCAGACAGAAGATCAACAAGGAAACAGCAGATTTAATCAACACTATAGCCCAAATGTATCTAATACATATCTACAGAACTTTCAATCCTACATTTAAAGACTTTACATTCTTCTCAGCAGTGCATGGAACCTACTCTAGGATTAACCACATAGTAGGCCATAAAACAAGTCTCAGCAAATTCAAAAGAATTAGAATCATACCATGCAGCTTCTCAGACCACAGTGGAATGAGCTGGAAATTAGCAACTCAGGAATCCCTAGAGAGTCAGGCACCAAACCCACTTAGGTTATCATGGACATATACTGAGACAATGAAATGTAGGATTCAAAACTGAGCTTTTCAGAAGTTTAGCATCCATTTGCAATGCTGTCGGTGAACAAGAAAATAGTTCCCTCCATCCCTCACACTCATAGGCTGCTTCATAAAAATAGGGACAATTTGCAGAAAATCACCTAATAGGGCTGAAGAGGATTTGAAATAGATCTACCGAACTATCTGAACCACAAAAGGTAGAGTTTCAAATGAGACAACATGTAACTAAGAAATTGTAACAACATCAGAGAGATCCACAATGAGGTCTGGATCTGAGATCCTCTGAGAAAATAAAAAGCTTAAAGAGGACAAATAAACAGCATGAGTGGACAGTCACAGGTCTTAGCAATTGCACTGAAACAAACTTAAAGGGAAATCAATTTTTTTAACTTTTATTTAACGAATATAGATTTCCACAGTACAGCTTATGGATTACATTGGCTCCCCCCCCAATGACTTCCCTCCCACCCGCAACCCTCCCCTTTCCCACTCTCTCTCCCCTTCCATTCTTATCAAGATTCATTTTCAATTTTCTTTATATACAGAAGATCAATTTAGTATACATTTAGTAAAGATTTCAACAGTTTGCACCCACATAGAAACACAAAGTGAAAAATGCTGTTTGAGTACTCATTATAGCATTAAATCACAATGTACAGCACATTAAGGACAGAGATCCTGAATGAGGAGTAAGTGCACAGTGACTCCTGTTGTTGACTTTACAAATTGACACTCCTGTTTATGGCATCAGTAATCTCCCTATGCTCCAGTCATGAGTTTCCAAGGCTATGGAAGCCTTTTGAGTTCACCGACTCTTATCTTGTTTAGACAAGGTCATAGTCAAAGTGGAAGTTCTCTCCTCCCTTCAGAGAAAGGAAGGGAAATCAATTTTAATATTTATTTTAGTGACACAGGGGCAAGATGGCAGAATATGAAGGGAGCACACTGATAGTCCAGGAAGAGACAGTTTAATAAAAGTGGAGATACTGCAGGTTCAAGGAAGAGTTGGGGAAGAAACAGCAGAGGAAACTCTTCTGGAAATAGTGATTCACAGTGGACCTGCGTGGAGGGCGCGGGAGCCAACCCCAGAATCTATGCACCAGCACTGGAATGTGAAGTGAGCCGAACCTCAGTAGCCCGAGACACCGGAGGGAAACCAGAAGGAGGAGCCTAGAGGGAACGAAGCTTGAAGCCCTGTGGGGGAAAGTTCACCAGGCTAACTAGAGGAGAGAGGAAATAAAAAAAGGGACCGATATAGACACGAGTCTCTCTCTCTCTCCTCACCTCTCAAAGGCGAGCAAGACAAAGAGCAGGTGCCATTTTGGACATACATAAAAGCTGCGTGACCTCAGGGCTGTGCCTGCCCTCATTCAAGCAGGAAAACCTGACTCTGGGGGTGGTGAAATAACAGGAGGTTAGGACCTAGTGAATGTGTGGAGCTAATGAACTGAGACTGTGAAAAAAGAGATGGTAGGTGAGAACACTCACAGAGTTCACGTGAGTACTCTCCAGAGACGCTACAATTCGGTAACCTTGGCAAACCGGTGGGAGACAGCAGGGGAATTTGAGCCCACACTGAGGGCAGAACAGATTCTTTGTGTGGTCCTTGGGAAAGAGCAGGCAAATGTTATACCCACAGGAGCCAGAGATCGGAAGCTGACTACCTTCATTTCTGCTCAGCTGTGTGGGATTACTTCTCTTCTGAATAAAAGAGAGAGAGAGAGATTTACCACGACTAACCTGGGTGTGTCACCTTTGGCACACCCTTAACCCTGAAGAACCAAACAGAACTCTGGCCACACCCATCTCAAGCCTCTAAGGCTCCATCAAAAGCAGACAGTCCACGTAATACAGTCATAGTATAACAAGAAAAAAAACACCACCGCGAGGGAAGAAGAATCCAAAGAATATCTCCACAACGCCAAGCGACAAACACAGAAACTGAGGAAACAACAACAAGGAAGACATTATGACGCCCACAAATGAACAAGACACCCCAAGCCAAGATTATGAAGATGATGAGATAGAAGAAATGCAAGATACGGATTTCAAAAAATTTATGATAAGAATATTTGATCAGCCCTTGCCCTGACTGTTGATGAACAACTTAATACGTTATCCCTCTTAGTATTTTTTTGTTTGTTCTATTAATACTTTTGGTTGAATACTGTAATCAATACACAATTCTTCTTAAGTGCTGAAACTTAACTGAAAAGTGATCGCTGTTAAATATAAGAGTGGGAATAAGAGAGGGAAGAGATGTGCAATTCGGGACGTGCTCAAGATGACTTACCTCAAACAGTAGAGTTAGAAACATACCAGGGGATTCCAATTCAATCCCATCAAGGTGGCATGTACCAATGCATCTCACTAGTCCAAGTGATCAATTTCTGTTCACAATTGATCATAATGATAGTACTAAGAGCCAAAGGGAGCACATAAACAAGACTAGTGTCTGCAAATACTAACTGACAGAATAAAAAAGGGAGAGAATGATCCAACATGGGAAGTGAGATACACAGCAGACCCATAGAATGGCAGATGTCCAAAACAGCACTCTGGCCTCAAAATCAGCCCTGAAGGCATGCAGATCCGGCTGAAAAGCCCATGAGAGTATTTCAGGCATGGAAAGCCAAGACACTCTGGGGAAAAAAAAAAAAAAGAAAAGAAAAGAAAAGAAAAAAGAAAAAAAAAGACCTAAATGAAAGATCTCCGCGAGTGAGATCCCAGTGGAAAGAACAGGTCATCAAAGAAGGAGGTACCTTTCTCTGAAGGGAGGAGAGAGCTTCCACTTTGACCATGGCCTTGTCTAAATATGATGAGAGTCAGTGAACTCAGGGGGCTTCCATAGCCTTGGCAGCTCATGACAAGAGCCTAGGGTGATTACTGATGCCATAAACAAGAGTGTCAATTGTTAAGTCAACAACAGGAGTCACTGTGCACTTACTCCTCATTCAGGATCTCTGTCCTTAATGTGCTGTACATTGAGATTTAATGCTATAACTAGTACTCAAACAGTATTTTTCACTTTGTGTTTCTATGTGGGTGCAAACTGTTGAAATCTTTACTTAATGTATACTAAATTGATCTTCTGTATATAAAGAGAATTGAAAATGAATCTTGATGTGAATGGAAGGGGGGAGGGAGCGGGAAAGGGGAGGGTTGCGGGTGGGAGGGAAGTTTTGGGGGGGGGGAAGCCATTGTAATCCATAAGCTGTTATGTGGAAATTTATATTCATTAAATAAAAGTTAAAAAAGAATATTTGATCAGCCCTTGTCCTGACTGTTGATGTACAATTGAATACTTTATCCCTTTTAGTACTTTTTTTGTTCTACTTAATACTATTGGTAGAACTCTGTAATTAACACACAATTATTCTTAAGTGTTGAAACTTAACTGAAAAGTGATCCCTGTTAAATATAAAAGTGGGAATAAGAGAGAGAGATGTACAATTTGGGACATGCTCAAGCTGACTTGCCCCAAATGGTGGCGTTAGAAATGTGCCAGGGGATTCCAATTCAATCCCATCAAGGTGGCATGTACCAATGCCATCTCACTAGTCCCAGTGATCAATTTCTGTTCACAATTTGATCATAATGATAGGTCTAAGAGTCAAAGATATCACATAAACGAGACTAGTGTCTGCTAATACTAACCGATAGAATGAAAAAGGGAGAGAACGATCCAACATGGGAAGCGGGATACACAGCAGACTCATAGAATGGCAGATGTCCTAAACAGCACTCTGGCCTTGGAATCAGCCCTTAAAGCATTCGGATCTGGCTGAAGAGCCCATGAGAGTATTTCAGGCATGGAAAGCCAAGACACTCTGGCAAAAAATAAAAAATTACCTAAATGAAAGACCTCTGTGAGTGAGATCCCAGTGGAAAGAACGGGCCATCAAAGAAGGAGGTACCTTTCTCTGAAGGGAGGACAGAACCTACACTTTGACTATGACCTTGTCAAAATATGATCAGAGTCAGCGAACTCAAAAGCCTTCCATAGCCTTGGCAACTCATGACTAGAGCCTAGGGTGATTACTGACGCCATAAACAAGAGTGTCAAATTGTTAAGTCAACAACAGGAGTCACTGTGTACTTACTCCTCATGTAGGATCTCTGTCCTTAATGTGTTGTCCAATGTGAATTAGTGCTATAACTAGTACTGAAACAGTATTTTACACTTTATGTTCTATGTGGGTGCAAACGGATGAAATCTTTACTTAATCTATGCTAAATTGATCTCCTGTATATAAAGAGAATCGAAAATGAATCTTGATGTGAATGGAATGGGAGAGGGAGCGGGAGATGGGAGGGTTGCAGGTGGGAGAGATGTTATGGGGGGAAAAAGCCATTGTAATACATAAACTGTACTTTGGAAATTTATATTTACTAAATAAAAGTTTAAAAAAATCAAAAAATATTTATTTTATTTAATTGAAAGATAGAAATACAGGGAGAGGGAGAGAAAAAGAGATCCACCATCCATTGGTTCATTCCCAGTATGGCCAGGCTGAAGCCAGGAACTCTAAGCTTCTTCCGGGTCTCCAGCACAGGTGCAGTGGCCCATCTGCTGCTGCTTTCACAGAGGCATTAGGTAGGAAGCTGGATGAGAAGTGGAGCATCTGGGGCTCAAACTGGCACCCATATGGGATGCCAGTATTGAAAGAAGGGGTCCAACATTGTATGCCCCCCTTAGAGTAATCCTGTTTTAATTCATTACTTTCATTTGCATTGAATTTTTATTATGATCTAACTGCTTGACTTAGCAAATGTTCTTGAAAGCTGTTAATCAAATTTTTCTGAAAGAAGATGCTCTAAATTTTTAAATTTCACATTCTGTTACTTGTAGTCCTGGGTATTGTGAAAGTGCCTCCGCAACCAACAGTAATACTTAAGTCACCCAAATCAGGAATATCAGGGGTACTTAACATAAAATATCTTGGAAGGTCAAACACTAGGTTTTAGTTTTAGCTTTCATTGAAAGATTTCCTTGTTTTATCAGATATCAGAAAGTCCTTCCACAGAATTTTAAAATCCTCCTATAAATTTAAAAAAAGAATCACTCTTAAAATGCTAATAATTGTTTTCTAATTTCTGTGGTTTTGTATTACATGTTTTCAAGACATTCAGGTAGTATGAAATTTAAAAAGAATTATTAAGGATATATTCATTTCTTCCTGATCCTGTTTTCCTTCTGGACAAACACATAAATTCAAGCAGAGTCAGCTTTTTGCTAGTAGACAGCATTTTAAAAGTAAATCAGGCAATAGTTAGCGAAAGTGTAATTGTGAGATGATGTTGACAAACGAAGACCCAGGAAAATGTGGCTAGTTCTGGAGTTTAGAAACAATTAGGAGACAATAGAGATGCTCAAGTTATGGCACAGCTGCAGTTATTATTATGCTGCCCTTTGAAATAAGGAAATATGCTAGAAATAGAAAATCTGATAACAGAAATAGAAAAAACTTTTAAAATGAAATTTTTAAATCTGAATATATGAAAGAAAAATTTAGTGGTTCAGCTTAAAGGCATGACTGATGTGATAAATGGAATAGTCAGTGACTCTGAAAATAAATCAAGAAACTGTATCCTGTCTAAAGAAGCAAACAAATCCAGAATAGTAACACAGCCTTGAGGAAATATATAAAACCTAAAAGGTGTAATATCTATGAAACTGGAATTCCAGAATGACAGAAAAGAAAATGGGGAAGGAAAAGTTTGAGTAACATATTTTCAATTTACTTAATAACAAGAGCTGAAATTTTTCAAAGTGTGTCAAAAACAAAGGCTTACAGATAGAAGTTCAAAACATTTCAAATAGAATAGACTCCAAGAAAACCACATGTTTACTCAAGTTCTTGAAAGTTAAAAATGAAAAAAATCTCAAAAGCAGTGGAGAAAAAAGCAAAAACCACAGAGGTAGATGATACTGATACCCATTAGGAAGTGAGTGGAATCGGAAGTGAGTGGAATGTCTTTACTGTGCTGAATGGAAATATTTCCTTATTTGAGCAAAAATATCTTTCTGAAGTAAAATTGAAATACAGACTTTTCAATTTATTGGTATGAGAATTTAATGAAAAGAAATGGCAAGCTAAGTTTCAGTAAGTTGAAATAAAACAGCATCAGAAGGAAACTGATTTTCAGAAATGAAGGAAAGCATTATTTATTTTACATAAGTTATTTATATATCAATTTGATATATTGATATATTGATATTAAAATATTATATATCAATATATCAATATTGATATATTGATATTAAAAATTTCAAGATGATTTTTCTTCAAAATTTCATAATATAACCACTTGCCACAACTGACAGGAAAGCAGGCAGACAGAAAATGTACTCCCATTCAGGAAAACTTTACACTCATCTCCTTCAAGCAATGCATCTGGCAGTTGAAAACAGGTTGGAAAAGGCATCTATTTGCTATTTGCTACAAAATAATTTTAACACCATTTTTACCTCTCACAACCTGTGTGACCTGGGACTGTGGTAAAGAACAAAGTAGCACAAAGTATCTGAAATATCATGGCCACGCTTATGAATGTCTTAGCTGCTACACTGCACTTTCAGAAAGCAGTTTACACAATCAAAGCTATTCTAAAATAGAATATTCTAAAATAGAAACAAGGACGTAGACAGACACAGATATGGCTCTCCCCAAAGCATCATCCCTCCCAGTTCAGTTCCTCGCATTCCATAGAAAGAAAGACTCTGCCTGAGTCTTCTGTATCTGATATACCAACTCAATGTAAAACCTGACCCTGGAGAAGATACTGTCTCAGAAAGTGGGCATCCACGGGCAAACCAGCAGAAGTGGAACATGAAGTGTAGATTACAACATACTCCCAATGTTCAGTGTACACATGAGAAAGAAATGGTTCCTACGCAAGGAAATACCCTGATTTTTGGAAATATGCACTTATTTTGCTTTGGGAACATATAATTTTCATTATAGTCAAAGGCTTATTGACTTCTTTAAATAAAAAGTTCAATAAACAAAAATATGAAGGCCATAGTCCAGCAGGAAAACAGAAACATTAATTAAAGGAAAAGATATTTAACTTCATGCATATAATTTTAAAATATATCCCAAATCATTAAAACTAAAGAAATATATGGCTCCTCTCTGTTTGATAAGTGTTTAAAATAAATTTCACAAAAATATTATATTTGCAGCATTTGAGATAAAGGGTGCCATGGGACTGGAATCATGGTGTAGCAGGAAAAGCTTTTGCCTGACACACTGTCATCACATATAGACAATCGTCCATGTCCCTGCTGCTCCACTTGCAATCCAGCTCCCTGCTCTTGGCATGCGAGAAGCAGCAGATGATATCCCAAGTGTCTGGGCCCCTGCCACCCGTGTGAAGACCAGGATAAAACTTATGGCTCCTGGCTCCTGGCTTTGGCCTGGCCCAGCTCTGGCTTTTGCAGCCATCTGGGGTGTAAGCCAGCAGATAGAAGTTCTCTCTCTGTAAATATGACCTTCAAAAATAAATTATTTTTAAAAAGATAAAAGTTGACAGCATAGAGAGCTGGCTTTTGAAACTAGGCTTATGCATACACCTATATAGACAGTGTAACAGAGAAAATAACCAGTAAGGCCAATGGGGGATAACGACACCAAGCTTGCAAATCTTGGCAAAGTGTATATGGTATATAGTATTCATTATACTAATTTTTACTTTTATAGATGCTCACAGTTGTCTTCAAATAAAAATAATTGTAAAAAGCCATTGAAACTGGAATTAGTAAAAACACTCTAAAAGTAATGTCAATTGAGTGGACACATTAAATTTGTTAAAAATACTAGCTCGTAAAAACCACTTAATTAAAAAAATCACTCTATTTTATGGCCATTTCACAAAACGAAGCCCTTCTAATCTTAAGCATTACAGTTAACATGGGTTCCTCTTGCTTTGCATTGCTGAGTGTTTTCTTTTTGTATATAAAACTGAACACATGCATGTGAAAATGCATTTCCATATTGTATTTCCTAAACCTTGGCTTTCTTTCTCTTTCTGTTATGTCTTTCCCTCACTCCCTATATCTGCATTTATCTGTGTCTCTGTCTCTATCACCCTTTATCCTGTCCAAATCAGGAAATTAAGTTTAGTTTTGATTTCTTTTTTTGGCAATAAAATAACAAAAACTTTTTTATTTTTAATTAACAATAATTATTTGTATTTTAGGGTAGTGTGAAATCGCAATAAAGTGTATTTTTAAAGACATTGTAAAAAGAAATTAAACAATAGGTATAGTTTGGTGCAAAAATTTTGAAATCCATGCACAATTTTTTATAATTTGAATTTTCATGAACCTTAAAAAATTTATAAAAGGTATACAAATTTCATGCATTTCATATATACAGATTTAGAAACATAGTGATTCTTCCCACCATACCCTACTTCTAAAAACACTTACTGTGGTACTGTTGCTGATGTCCACAGCAAAAACATGGAGAAGAATGCCTTTGGGCTGATCTTCCTCTTGGGCTCGACTGATGTACCTAATCAAATTCAATAATTCAAAATAGATAACTAATATTTCAAATCAATCCATGCTGCTAATATTCTCAATGCACATCATATAGATGGATTTAGCAAGATCAAAACATGAGTTGGAAAGATTCGCAAGAAATCAAGGCATGGCCCAGAAAAAGTAACTGGCTCCATGATGAGCAGTTTGGGTAGCAGGTGCACTCCATAAAATACTCTTCCTTAGACTGGAGGGCCTGGCACCTTCTCAGGTATGGATGTGGCAGTTTCTTTGATATTCCACAGAGTGACCTACAGTTATAAGGATTTAATACATGTTGAGAATACTGCTATCTCCAACCCACAGGTTGGAGAGAAGGAAAAGATGAGAGTGGCATCTATGGCTCCAAAATGATAAACAAAACTTGTGTATAAATTTGGGGACTTTGCTTTTTATTTTTCAGGTCTATTATTTTTAGCTGCTTTTTAAACATTTTATTGAAAAATATGATACATATCAAGAAATGCACATAACTGTACAGATAACCAAGGTTTTTGTCCTCTGAGCACACTCATAACCAATACTCAAATTAAGAACAGAATACTGCTAGTACTAAGAGAGTCCTCACTACTCAGGTGGGAATCTTACTTATAGAAGCTTTAGGGTGAAATCAGTAAGCATACATGTGAAGATGGTTTTAGCTATTGTAAGCCTCAGTTTCCACAAGTGAAAAGGTGTAAAGTTGAACCACAGGGGGCATTTAAGCTTGACATTCTATTCAAAAGTAAAAAGTCTTATAATTTACTTTAAATTGTATTGAAGATTATTGACATTTGGATAAACATGTTGGACCAGAGACAAGAATAACCCTTGTAAATGATAGCCATATTTACTTCTTCATACAGATTCAGAGTTATAATATGTTCAATGAGTTTTTAGAAGTTATAATTTTTTTTTTTTTTTTTTTTTTTACAGGCAGAGTGGATAGTGAGAGAGAGAGACAGAGAGAAAGGTCTTCCTTTGCCGTGGCCACCGCAGCCAGCGTGCTGCGGCCGGCGCACTGCGCTGATCCGAAGCCAGGAGCCAGGTGCTTCTCCTGGTCTCCCATGGGGTGCAGGGCCCAAGCACTTGGGCCATCCTCCACTGCACTCCCTGGCCACAGCAGAGAGCTGGCCTGGATGAGGGGCAACCGGGACAGAATCCAGCGCCCCGACCGGGACTAGAACCCGGTGTGCCGGCGCCGCAAGGTGGAGGATTAGCCTGTTGAGCCGTGGCGCCGGCCAAGTTATAATTTTTATTAATATGATCATTTGATGAAAATCAGTTCATACTAATGACTAATAGTCTCTCGTCTATATAACTGCCACATTTAATATCCAAACTGAAGAGGTTTCAAGGTTCAGTCATTGAAGTACTTATCACTTAACTGCTTTCACAAAATGTGCAATAAACACACAAAGCTGACCATTTATGATGTTTGTTGCAACAACCACATTGTCTTGCTCCAGAATCTTCAGTATCCCACAAGCAAACCCTGGGTGCCTGGAGCAGCCACTCCCCATTCTCTCCTCTCACCAGACCCTCTATAAGCTGCTCATCAGTTAATAGACATTCGATTACTAGCTATTTATGGATATTGTAAAGAATGCTGCTAGGATTATTGTGCACAAAGTTGAGTGTGAGTTTATATTTTCATTGTTTTGGGGCCTATCCCAAAGAGTGCCATGCCTGACTCATATGGACCTCCTATGGCTAATTCATGCAAGAAAACAAGCTTTGCTGCCATGGCTGCCACATGTTCCATTTCTACCTGCAAACCTTTCTCCACTCCCCACTTCCATGGCTTCTCAAGACCTGGTTCATCAGGAGAGTGGAACCTTCATTGTCCTCAACTTGCATAGGATAAAGGCCAGATTCTAATTACTCTTTCCACTCTTCACAAGAGTGATGAACTTGCAGAGCAAACGCACTAGATGCTGGGCATTGTTGTAACTGCCTTGGATGTGTTCACAAGAGAACAGGTTAACGTGGTGCTCACACTTCCTCCTCCGTAAAAATATGGGTCTTACCAATTCTCTCATCAAAGTCTCTATATATTCCCAAAGAAAACTATTTTCTTTCCCTCGCAAAATAGTGAAGAAGTTAAGAAATGGGACTTGAAAACGTTTAGAGAAATCTCTTATGGAAAAGAGACAGGGAGAGTATGCTGCAGGAATGCGTTTCTACCCAATAAACATTGTATTTCTTTCAGCCAACAGTTGCATTAGAGAATAATTTCGTGAAAATTTTATTTGTCTCAATTTTAAAATAACCTGAGACAGTTTGCTAGAGTAGGATGAGAACTAGAGGAAAGTAGAGTGCTGAATCAGAATGTGCAAAGCATGTGTGAGACTCGGTGTGTGGTTGCTCAGAGCAGGGGTAGTGTTGCACGTTCCCTGTGAACACAAGAAGGCCAGCTCAGGTTGTTCAGAATAGAGATCCCCATTCCCTTTCTCATGCCAGACCCAAAATGGGTATTGGTAAACTAACTCACATATGATGACTCAAACCTTTGATATGGATACTTACTTCTCTTCAGACAAAAATAAGATAATCTGCGACACAACAATTCTCACAACCCATGGTTTGTTTGATCCAGAATCTTCAATATCCCACAAACAAACCCTGGGTGCCTGAAGCAGCCACTCCCCATTCTCTCCTCTCACCAGATCCAGTATAATTTAATTGATAAAATTCAATACTAGTTCTTTAGCAAGCTGAATTGATAGTACAACAGAAATTTTTCCAAATTAAGTGGATTATTTAATAATATCTGATGAAGAAAGATCTATTGTCATAGTTAGCAAAAGATAAAATACCCAGACCTTTAGGGTGGAAAATATTGGAAAGAGGCCCTAGAGCTTTGCTCTCTCAATCTTTTTCCCATGGTCCCTTAATACATACTCCCCAAATAGCCCATATAGTTCCCTTGGAAACCCTCTGCTGAAAAACAAGTGAAGTTACCCCTGAAGTGCTAGCTATTAGACTAGCCCTCTGTATGTACTGGCTCACAAAACCTTTTGAAAGAAGTACAAGGCATTTTACAAGTGCCTTTATTGGAGACCAAAATGTGAATTATTAGCATATTACATGATCAGTTTCAATGTCTTCCCCTTCCAGAAAGTTCGGGGAGATACTTAGCGACATTTTCTCTCTGTCAAAGAAAATATAAGTTGACTGTGCCCTTCCATGGCTAATCTATGTAAACACACCTAAATAAAAGGTTTCCAGGTTTAAAAAAATCACACAAAACTGAGTTGTATTACTCACTGGAAGGTGGCCATGAGTTTCATCCTAGGCCCATCCAAGAGAAGCAATATTTTGGCATAGGTGTTAATCCTTTCCTCCATTTAGTTCACTATATTGTCAGTCAACTGCAGGTTGTTTGATGAAATTTGATGGTTAGTATTAAGGTTGTTCTTATTCCTAGAAAGATGAACAAGCAATGCTCATTATTAGCTTGTTTCTGAAATATGATGGGAGCAGCTATGCTCCTGAGAATATCCCTGTTATACCTGCTACAGGGTCAAGCACAAAACATTCACATCTATTACCCCTCAGTGCATAGGGTAGAAAATAAGATGAAATTTTACAAGGTGTATCCTGAGCACAGCTTGCCCAAGGAGGGTCTTGGACACATATGATCAAAGGGAACCAATAGCTGTAGATTGACTGGTCTCCTTCTCATTGTTGACTATGTGGTATGAACCACATTCTGTATTTTAAAGATAGTACTTTTTAGAGAACCGCACATTCATTTATTGTCTGTATCTTACTTCAAAAGTATTTGAGGAAAAAATAGAAAAAAAGAAAAATTTTAAAGATGTTTTTGAGGTCTGAATAAAAAAAGCACATGGCTTTTCATCAATTTTTTTTCTTAAGAAAGCAGACTAAGCATATATAACCTTGGATTAGAGGAAGTGAAAACACATGGAATCATGGTTTTTATAAGATTGTCTAAGGCATTGGTTATTTCAAATTTCCCTTAAGATTTGAATCAGATATTTTTCCTGTAGATTCTGGCTAAAACTGAAATACTGTACCCTACAGGCCAAACACAACTTAGAAAAAAAAAACACAGACTCCAGCCTGAGTTGAGGGGGTCTTACACATTAATGAAGAGCAAAATTCCCATTTGATACAGACGGGATGAATAATGTCTTCAGGAACACTGCTGTCTGGTAGGTGGTGAGCAAACAAACAAACAAACCAAGTACTTCAACCACAACTAACTGAATTCAGGCACAGACTGAGAGCTCAGAGGTAGATGTCGGCCTGGAGTCTTCAATAAGGCATGCAGCCTGCCAACCCCTTGACAAGGCTTAGGGGATTCTAAGCAGAAAGTCAGAAAAAGCCTTGTTAAACATATAAGATACAGGACTGTAACAAGGAATTCCTGTGACTTGAAGCCACTAAGTTTCTGGTAATTGTAGCCACAAAAAAAATCACTTGAGGATCATGGTAGGGCATAGGCTAGATTGTGTTGAATACCCTGTTAGAGAACTGTTGGCATCAAGGATACTGCTAGTGAGGGTTCAGAAGTTACTGAGAAGCACTAAAGGAAAAAAATTTTAAAAATAAGAAAAATAACCAATTTCACTTACAGAATATGTTAGGTCATCATGAACTTCTGGGAAAAAGAAGAGACTTGTTCTTGTAAACCAGACAAAGGGAAACACTTATTAGAAAATAGAAACTCCGGGACTGCTGATGCAGCATAGTAGGTTAAGCATCCTCCTGCAGAGCCGGCATCCCCTGTGGGCACCGGTTCAAGTCCCAGCTGCTCCACTTCTGATCCAGCTCCCTGCTGATGGCCTGGGAAAGCAGTAGAAGATGGTCATGCTTAGGTCCCTGCATACCTATGGGAGACCCAGAAGAATCTCCTGGCTCCTGGTTTTGGATCAGCTCAGCTCTGGCTGTTGTGGCCATTTGGGAATGAACCAGCAGATGGAAGACATATCTCTGTGTCTCTTCCTCCCAGGTAAAGAAATAAATATTAAAAAAAAAAAAAACAGAAATCCTGAGAAGAACTGCTTCCTGTAGTGATATGGAATGTAGGCTTCTTCAATGTCAAATTTGGATATAAGGAGTAGAAATTCCCAAGTAAATATTCAGAAGGTGGCCTCTTTCACTCTTGCTGCTTATGGGAAATTGAGAAGAGCAAGATACAGTGAAGGAAATGTTACTGAACAAAAAGAGACAGAGTTTCAAGGCTTGGGGAAATCCCAGACTATCCAGACATAAAAGATGTGATTATTTTTGAAGAGGATGTTTCAGAGAATGTGGCACAGATAAAAGGGTATGGTTGTACACCTTGTTACTAATGCTTCATAAAGATCAAGCAATAAGAATGTTCAGTCACACGAGGTTAGAAAGGATGAAAAGTGCGGCTCACAGATCCCTTCAGGCCAAGCAGAGGGATTCTAAAAAGCTAAAGGCATTGCCTCTCAGCCCTCTCAGGCCAAAGACAGAAATACAGAGGGCAGGACAGAAACAGAGACTGGTGCTCCTGTCTTCTATCCAACTGATACCCATAACCCTGGAGGAACAAAGTTCTTTGTATCAGCAGAAACACTTCCAGCTTGGACTGAGAGGAACAAAGTAAAGAATGAAAGAAGGCTCTTCAACCCCAAAATCCCACAAACAGAACACAGACTGATCCAATGAATCAGCTGCACACCCATTCTACTGTTCATGCAACAGGAAGGCTGACACGGGAATAAGAGCCAGAAGAGCAGAAAACAGGACCGAGTCCCTAGAAGGCGGGCCCAAGAGATACAAAAAAGCTATACTTGAAGCAACCTTAAACAGTATTTAAAATACGTTACATACACACTCTATGCCAATGGACCATTAAAATTCAGTTTCCATGTTAATACCAATGATAGCATATAAGTAAACTATAATATGTAACCAAAAAACTAATGTTTATTCACAAGTTCATGATGCAACAAAGAAAGATACCAAAAACTTTTTTGAAAAATTTATTTATTTTGAATTCAGAGTTACATGGGGGATGGGGGGAGAGAGAGAGAGAGAGAGAGAGAGAGAGAGAGAGAGAGATCTTCCAACTGATGGTTCACTCCTCAAATGGCTACAACTGCAGGGGTTGTGCCAGGCCACAGCCAGCTCCTTTTGGATCCCCTATGTGGGTTCAGGGGACCAAACACTTGGGCTTTCTTCTACTGCATTCCCAGACAGATTAGCAGGGACCTGGATTGGGAGTGAATCAGCCAGGTCTCAAACTGGATTTCACATGGGATGCCAGCATTGCAAGTGGCAGCTTTACCAACTATGCCATAGTTCCAGCCCCCAAATAATTCTTAATCAGTAGAGTTCACAATAAATATTTGCTGCTAGTTCATCAGAATTAACAATGACCATGGATTGTTTGACAGAAGAAAAAGATAAAACTATTTTTCCCTGATATTTTAAACCAATTTACATCTTTAAAACTTGGTATTTCCAGTCAATAAACCAGTGAATATTCATTCTACACAAGCCATTTTGCTGCATTCAGTAAGGAACACTTGGATGAGTAGGATAGTTTGACTGATCAACCATTTAAAATACAATTTTCAAAATGAGAACCAAGACAATGTTTGGACAAACATGTGTAAGACAAAATAACAAAAATACTTGTAAAGAAGTAATTACAAGTTAGTTAGTTTTATATTAGCATGAAAATGTAAATTACTAAAGCTTATGATGAATTAATTTCCACCTTACTTAATATTGACCTTTTGGAAAATGAAGTGCTAAATAACATAAAATGCTGGACACATCAAAAAGATTCCAAAGACAAAACCATTCTTTGCTATAATTTGGTTGTGTTTTGACTATGTTCAAACAGAAGTCTGTGACCATACTAGACAGAACCAAACAGATTATAGAAAATATAAAACTCATAAATAGGGCAGGCATTTTCAGAGATTTACAGAAACGTGTTTCTCCTGGAGCCACGAAAGCACCTCCTCTGAGAATACAAGGGGTTCTCTTGATCTCAGCAGCACTACTTATTAGGAACCTGATAGCTTCTTATAAAATCAGTGCTTAAGTTAAGAATTGGTTCCTATGACGTAGGGGAAGCAAGTCAGTGCATTTCCTGGGATTATCAGTGTGTTGGGATGATCTCAAGTAGTGTATGAAAATACTACCTTGTGTGGTGCAGGTTTGGATGACCTTCAAAACTCCTGGACTGCTGTTTGGTGGATGTGAACAGCTTTTTTCTTCACTCCTTGGCACAAAAATGAAGCAGCCTATATGTCTTGCTAGAGCACTATAGACAAATCCAGAAACATCAAGGATTCTCTAGTAGTCAGGGCAACTTGCCACTATGATGTCAAGGTTCTAAGGCTCATGCCATAACTGACAATCTGCCATACTGGTTTCCCATATAAAAGCCCCTTCTTTAGTTTTCCAAAACTTATCAGAGGTGATTACTGATTCACATGCAATTTGGGACGCCAACAACTCTTTTCATTTAATTTCTACAAATGGCACAATCTCCCCAAACTACAGTTCAATATTATACTTATGGTTCCACCAATCTTCTGTTCCTATAGAAATATCTGGGGTCAGTAATTTATAAAGAAGAGAGGTTTATTTTACTTATTATAGTCCAAGATCATGCAGTATTCCTGATCTAGTCTCTTCCTGGCTTGTAGACAATCATCTTCTCACTGTATCTTTACATGACAGGGAAGGAGAACGAGGTGAGGGCTTCAGTGTGAGCATTTGTGGGGAAACAATTTAGTCCATCATCATCTACATTCACTTATTACTTTTAACACTGACTTTTCTACTCTGAGTACTAAATATAAGAAATCATATAAAAATAATGTTATGCCTATAATATTTAAGCATATCACAGACACAGAACTATTTTCCTCATTCTTTTCCCCTTAAGTTTCCAAATGGATGATCAAATATCAATATACTGGATGGTTTTATATCTTTCATCATGCATGTGACATGGGGAAAATCAATTACTCTAGAAACATCTCCATGTCTTCATTTTCAAAAGAAATGAAGCACCTCAGGGAATTTTCATGGTTACTAAATAAAGTAACATTACAGAAAGTATAGTATGGGGGGGGGGTTCATGGTTTAAGTTGCCACCTCTGACACCAGCATTCCATTTCAGTGTGCCAGTTCTAGTCCAGGCTACTTCACTTCCAATCCAGTTTCTTGCTAATATACATGAGAAAGCAGTGGAAAATGGCCCAAATAGTTGTGCCTTTCTCAATCATGTGGGAGAACAGGATGGAGTTCCTGGTGTCTGGCTCCCTCTTAGCCCACCTCTATTTAGACACTTGGACACTGAGTACACAGTTGAGAGAACCTATTCTCTGTCTCTCTCACTCTGCCTTTCAGATAAATATGTCTAAATAAAGAACAGTGTGACATGTGGCACAGTAATTACTTCAGTAACATCAGTTGTTTTTGTAGCAGACAAGACTATGCCTTTAAAGATGGGAAATTGTAACATGTATGTTCTTCCATGAGAAGGTAAAGAGAAAAACTCATCCAATCAAATCCATTCAGCAATTGCAAGGTGTCAAATTCCTTTCCAGTTACATTTTTGACAGTCATATCCTCAGGATCACCTTGCAACATGAAAATCATTACCCCAGATGATTGGGGGGAGAAACTGAGACTCAGTGGAATTAAGGAAGTGAGATTCACATATCTGAGAATTTGCTCTCAGGTTGGTTAGGTGCCTAAAACGCATGACGAATCCATTTGTAACTAATGCTGTCAGCCATGGAGAGAAACATATTCCTCTGTTTGAAGCCACATTTTGTTCAAGGGCGCTACATCATGTTCCTGGGATATACCTGCAGCTCCATCACTGTCTGCATTTGGGTTTGACAGATTCAAACCCACTCGCCGTCTTCTCTCAGACAGAGGTGGACTTTCCCACTTCTGTGGGCAGCCTGGTGCCACTCTCACACAGCAAATCTGCATGGGTTCTCAGGGCTCTCCATAGACACTGTTACTTCAGGGAGCCATACCTTGGGTTTTAGGTTGAGATTAGAATCCATGATTGGGAAAAGGCTCTGATGATTCATTTCCTGAAATCTACTAGTGCCCACCACCATGACAGATTCCCAGCTATCGACTGTGGACCCCTACAACAATCCTTTCCACAAGCCAATCACCCTTTTCTACACTCTGGGTCACTGTCACTGTAACTACCTCTCCTCGTGCTAGCTAGGACCTGTCTGTATCCTTATTCTACACTCTGGGTCACTGTCACTGTAACTACCTCTCCTCATGGTAGCTGGGACCTGTCTGCATCCTTATTCTACACTCTGGGTCACTGTCACTGTAACTACTTCTACTCATGCTAACTGGGACCTGTCTGTATCCTTATTCTATACTCTGGGCCACTGTCACTGTAACTACCTCTCCTCGTGCTAGCTGGGACCTGTCTGTATCCTTATTCTACACTCTGGGTCACTGTCACTGTAACTACCTCTCCTTGTGCTAGCTGGGACCTGTCTGTATCCTTATTCTACACTCTGGGTCACTGTCACTGTAACAACCTCTCCTCATGCTAGCTAGGACCTGTCTGCGTCCTTATTCTACACTCTGGGTCACTGTCACTGTAACTACCTCTCCTCGTGCTAGCTAGGACCTTTCTGTATCCTTATTCTACTAACCCATTTTTGCCTCCACAAAGTGTAGGATCCCAAAACCCTGACATCATGAACTTGTGCCAGGACCCTTTTCTACCCTCTTCTGACCATATCTGGAAATTGTAATTAATCTCTGAGGCCCTTGGCTCAAGGCAGGTGCTTCATTCTCTGAGATGAGTGATGACAGCAATCACAAATTTTAGGAAGTACCACTGAGCCAATTAAAGATAATAAGTAGGCCGGTGCCATGGCTCACTTGGCTATTTCTCCGCCTGTGGCGCCAGTACCCTGGGTTCTAGTCCCTGTTGGGGCGCCGGATTCTGTCCTGGTTGCTTCTCTTCCAGTCCAGCTCTCGGCTGTGGCCCGGGAAGGCAGTGAAGGATGGCCCAAGTTCTTGGGTCCTGCACCCACATGGGAGACCAGAAAGAAGCACCTGGCTCCTGGCTTCGGATCAGCGCAGAGCTCCGGCCATAGCGGCCATTTGGGGGGTGAACCAACGGAAAAAGGAAGACCTTTCTCTCTGTCTCTCTCTCTCACTGTTTAACTCTGCCTGTCAAAAAAAAGATAAGAAGTAATATTTTCAGTCAGTATTGGAGTCATTCTGCAATAGTGGCTCTAACTGATGTTTACAAGCCCAGTTATCATCATTTCATTAGAGAGTTCTAACCCCACAGTGGACAACCGTACTGTATTATGTATAGAGATGCAAATAAGAACTCACAAAACAAAGGATGAACCAAGAAAAAATGAGAAAGTCCAAGGATAACCACTGACTCTTGAAGAAAAGGGATAATTAATAGAAAAGAATCCATACTGAAAAAGATTAACATCTACAGTTAGGAAAAAACAATAACTGACTACGGCTGAAGAAAAAATTTGTAAAATACAATGATTCATGTTTAATGTCTCAGAAATTAAAGGTTCCCCCAGGGTTTTAAGATTTAGGTAAAGCAATTACAATTGATCTAATACTTGGGGCATGTCTCAGGTTTCATGAAATAAGATTATGAGTTTTCACTCAACAGGTAGATCCATTCATTTTGGTCCATGAGTATGGAGTAATTTGTTATTTTAACAATATAAATGGTTTGCCAGTATGTAGCATCACCCAATCAAAAAGACACGAAAGACACTAATAAAAATAAAGATGATTTGGTTATTAAAAAAGGAAAGCTATTCCTTACTCATGCATTGGAAAAGTCAGTACTGTTAAAATGTATATACTGCCTGAGTAATTTACAGACTCAATGGAATCCCTATCAAAATACCAATGGTATTCTATACAGAGTTGGAAAGACAATCCTAAAATTCACATGGAATCACAAAAGACCACAAAGAGCTGAAGTTATCTTGAACAAGATAACCCGAGCTGAAGGCATCACAATCCCTGATCTCAAAGCAGACTGCAAAGCTACAGTAATTAAAAATAGCTTGGCATTGGCATAAAAACCAATGAACAGCTCAGTGGAATAGAGGAGAGTCCCAGATCAATTCACATGCATATAACCAGCTGACTTACGACAAACGTGCTCCCCATACAGTGGAGTTAGCGACAATATCTTCAAAAATGATGCTGGCAAAACTGGATGCATGTGCATAGAACAATGAAATTAGATCCATTATCTCTCACCACATACAAAAATCAATTGAGCATACATCAAAAACCTAATTTTAGACCTGATATTTTGAAGTTCCTGAAAGAAAACTAAGGGAAACACTCAAAGACATCAATGTAGGGAACACCTTCTTGGACAGGATCCCCAAAACTCAGGCAACAAAAGCAAAACTAAGTAAATGGGACTGTATAGAACTCAGAAGCAAAGAAAATGATAGAGTGGAGAGACATCCAACAGAATGGAAAAAAATAATTGTAAACCATCTATCTGGCAAAGCATTAAAATCTCGAATATATCAGCAACTTAGAAAAGTCAAAAACCTCAATCCAATACAGGAATGGAAAAGGACTCGGACAGTTCTTGAAAAGCAGGTTGAAAATGCAAATGGCCAACAAATATATGAAAAAATGCTCATCTCTGGGCTGCAGGGAAATGCAAGTCAAAACCACAATGAGATATCTCCTCACCCATGTTAGAATGGATAAAAGCCAAAACACAGAGTAACAAACAAGGACGTGGTGAATTAAAGAGAAACACTTAGACACTGCTGAAAGGAATCTCAATTAGTGCAGCCATTGTGGAAAACAGTGTGGAGATGTGTTTTAAAACCAGAAATCATGTGATGTGCCACATCACATGATCCAGCATTCCCAGCACTGTGTGTATACCAAAATACTTGAACACAAGATATCCAAGAGATACCTGCATCATGTTTTTAGCAGCACTGCTCAAAAAGGCCAAAATTTGGAACCCATCAAGGTGTCCATCATTAGATGAATGGGTAAAGAAAATGTGGTAGACACACACAATGGAATTTTACCCAGCCACAAAAACAATGGAATTCTTCTATTTGCAGCAAAATGGACATTAACTGTAGCACATCCTGTTGAGTGAAATAAGCTGGACCCAAAAAGAAAAATAACACATGTTCCCCCTTAAATGGATTTAGGGGGGAAAATAAATGTTTTTGTGCATTAGTATTGCTGCAAATACAGTTTTCTTAAACTTTATTTTATGCCTTTGTGAAACCAATGATTAACAATCTTATACTACTAAATTTTTAATCATATGTAATTACTTTAAAATTTACTGCATAAGAGTGAAATGATCTTTTTTTATTCAATTGCTGTTTACAGCCATTGTCTATATTCTCACTAAACTGTTGGCATTTTGTTTTTTTATTTGTTAAACTTAAGTGGTAAAATATTAACCCTTTTTACTGTAATGTAATTTGAAAACTGGCTCTCTTCAAAAACTAAAACCAAAGACAAAGAAAAGGGAGAAGGAAACATGGCAGAAGGGAGAAAGGGGGAGTGAGGAAGGGAATATCATTAAGTTCTTACAACTGTGTCAACAAAGCAAGCTGAGTCTGGGAAACACTAATTAAAACTAAAAGATATGACCGGCACCGCGGCTCAATAGACTAATCCTCTGCCTGCGGTGCCGGCACACCGGGTTCTAGTCCTGGTTGGGGCGCTGGATTCTGTCCCGGTTGCCCCTCTTCCAGGCCAGCTCTCTGCTGTGGCCTGGGAGGGCAGTGGAGGATGGCCCAAGTGCTTGGGCCCTGCACTCCATGGGAGACCAGGATAAGTACCTGGCTCCTGGCTTCGGATCACTATTAACTACCATTCTTCACAGAAGTTGAGAGGCATTTTTCCTGTTATATAATAGAGTTAGTAGTATTTCACTGCCATGGTGAAACAGGGAAGATTAAATTGAAGGATAAAATTCACTATAATTCTCTAAAAATTCTGTTACTTCTTATTTTTACTTAAAGTGACAAGACATAGAACCTATGTATATTAATTTAATGTATTTCTGGATAAATTGTTCAGAAAGTCCATTATACTATTCCACAAAATGCTAATATTGTATAAAATATACAGTCTAACTGAAGAATTCTCATTTCTTTCTTTTGAACTTCACATACGTGTGTTTATACACAAACAAACATGTACACACACATAGATGTAGGGAAATGTTCAGGTCATGTATAGTCTATAAATCCAAAATAGGTCCTGCCCCTAGATTTTTAAAAATGAATGACTAGGGGGCCAGCGCTATGGCTCACTTGAGTAATCCTCCACCAGCCTGCGGCACTGGTATCCCATATGGGCACTGGATTCTAGTCCTGGTTGCTCCTCTTCCAGTCCTGCTCTCTGCTGCGGTCTGGGAGGGCAGTGGAGGATGGCCCAGGTGCTTGGGCCCTGCACCCGCTTGGGAGACCAGGAGGAAGCACCTGGCTCCTGGCTTTGGATCAGCGCCAGCGCTCGCCATGGACACCACTTGAGAAGTGAACCAACGGAAGGAAGACCTTTCTCTTTCTCTCTCTCTCACTGTCTGTAACTCTACCTATCGAATAAATAAATTAAAAAAAATTAAAAAATGAATAACTGAGATGCAATTTCATTTAGTTCACAGGAAATGTGCACTCTGAGAAATTGTGCAGCAATTCAAAAATTTTTTGCAAAAAGTGCCCTTACCTCTTAACCCATTTTGAGAAACTTTTCAAAGAATTCTTATATATTTTGCATATGTAGATGACCCAATTAATATAACAAAAGTCACTATTCCAAAGTACATTCCCAGAGTTGGATGACCATTACCTCAGTCAATTTTGGAATATTTGTAATCACCCTGAAAATAAATCATGTATCACTTATCCATCACCCCTTTAGTCCTTCTTTGTTCCTTAGTCCTACACAACCACCATGTTTTGTCTCCAAAGATTTCCCTGCCCAGGAAATGTCATTTCACTTAGTATACTACTTTCAGTAGTATGCTACCATCCATGTTACAACATCTATTTAATCTTTTTTTGTAAAACAATGTTCAATGTAGTAGAATACAGTTCTGTTGTATGATGAGCACTTAGATTGTCTCCACTTAATGTTACCATGAACATTCATTTCCACCATACTGCATGGACAAAAATTTTTTCCTCTTGTGTTATTGGATTTAATCAAACTCTGAGTTAATTGGGCCTACTTTTCCATCTCTCCACCTTTCTTCATGTTGTCCTTTTTGTTCTTTTACTTCTACTCATGTAACACCATTTATTCAGACCCAGCCCAATATTTCCCTTTTGTCAATAAGCTTTGCTTTCTGTCACACTTTTGACTCTTACAGACTTGAGACATTTCAGTGCGTGACATCCAGTTAGAGCAGAGCCACCTAGCCCTTGATTTCACATGGCTTTTATTTTTATTCATGGGAAATAATCTTATCTAAATATAAATATGCTTCAAGGAGATTATCTGAAGTGCATGTCACCTATCTTTGTATAGATTGAGGATATTTTAGCTTACCATTTTTTCCTATAAAATTAAACACTTTATACCTTACCAGAAATTTCTTCTTTCAAATATTTACATAGCATTGTGAATAAGCTTTAGGATGAAACTTTTATTCCAAATACATTTTAAGCAATAAATTATAAAATTAAATGTACTTGTTTGCAATAGAGTAGGATTTATCTGTCAGATTCTCAGGCTATATGCCCTGAGGAACAAAAAGTGTAAATTTACTCTTTCATGCCGTAGCCAGAACTAGGATTTGTATTTCATAGTTTTTGTGCACTGGTTACAGTTGTTCTGATACACCAAAACATAGAACTTTATGCTACCCTTAGAATGCCTGTAATGAAGCCCAGGAATGAATTGTTTTGGAAAATTTGATTTACTCATTGAATCTAATATTTTTAATAGAAAACATTTTTAAAAAGTGTATTTATTTGAAAGACAGAGTTACAGAGAGAGGTAGAAACAGAGAGGTCTTCCATCCGATGATTCACTCCCCATTTGGCCACAATGGCTGGAGCTGCACTGATCAGAGGCCAGGAGCCAGGAGCTTCTTTCAGGTCTCCCATGTGGGTGCAGGGGCCCAGGGACTTGGGCCATCTTCTCCTGCATTCTCAGGCCACAGCAGAGAGCTGGATTGGAAGAGGAGCAGCCGGGACTAGAACCAGCGCCCATATGGGATGCTGGAGCTTCAGGCCAGGGTTTTAACCAGCTGTACCACAGCGCCAACCCCTAATAGAAAACTCTTAAACTTTTATTTTATAAATATGAATTCCAAAAGTACCACTTTTGGACTACAGCGGTTCTTCCCTCCATAACCACCCTCCCACCCACAAATCCTCCCATCTCCTACTCCCTCTCCCATCCCCTTATTCTTTAAGATTCATTTTTAATTAGCTTTATATACAGAAGATTAACTTAGCATATACTAAGTAATGATTTGAACAGTTTGCACCCACACAGAAACACAAAGTATAAAGCACTTTTTAAAAATTGGTATTACCATTAATAGTACAAGACCATTAAGGACAGAGGTCCCACATGGGGAGTAAATGCGCAGTGACTCCTGTTGTTGATTTAACAATTGACACTCTTATTTGTGACATCAGTAATCACCTGAGGCTCTTGTCATGAGCTGCCAAGACTATGGAAGCCTCTTGAGTTCACAAACTCCAACCTTATTTAGACAAGGCCATAATCAAATTGGAAGCTCTCTCCTCCCTTCGGAAAAAGGAACCTCCTTCTTTGATGGCCTGTTCTTTCTGCTGGGATCTCACTCACAGAGATCTTTCATTTAGGTCATTTTTTTGCCACAGTGAAAGACAGCATTCTAAGCAACATCACCACCATCAAACAATGTGCCGAGATGTGAAGGGCATGTGTAGTGATGAAATAAACAGCTGAGGAGGTGATCTTGTGCTAAATATAACATACGTGATAAGTATGTGATTCATTCATTCCCAGCACTTTAAAGTGAGTAAATTTGTTGCTTAGGATTTGGTACAGGTTCACCAAAGAACATCCTGGAACCACTTAAAATCTAGAGTTAACCTTTCTAACTGCTTGGGCATTACAAGAAACCCTTACTCTTTTAATCTAAAAGTATTGGGACATTTTGGCAGAAGTTTAATTTTCTTAGCCTCAAGGAAAAAACTGGGAATGCAGCGTGTGCCTGTGGGTTTGTTTTTACATGGCAAGGTGTTGGTTAGGCCTTCTCTGGGTGGCAGAAAATTTCCTTTCTGATGTTTCCAAGCACTTACCACTGTAGAGTCCCCTGCTGATTCACAGGGGAAAGCGAGCAGCAAGCTCACGTCCCACGTGCAGCCTGGGCAGTAGCTCGGATGCTGGCAGGTAGGAGGCAGGACACTAGGGTTCCAACTGCCATTTTGACTGCCAGTGGGGCAAGCCACACTCTCCAGACAGTTTCGCAGTGACCCCTACCTGGGGGTGAACAGACAGAGGTGTGGGTTTAACACTTTAAAAATACCATAGGAGCTTCCTATGCACATATTCAATATACTTAGACACATACAAAGGCCTCACATCTGTCTGATATTAGATGGCTACACCTTTGCACTCAAAGGAAAACTTGTTAGAGTGGAGGAGTGTGAATAGAGAAACTGTGTAGCTTAATTTGAAAAGAACTCAAGAAACACTTGGAACGGGATGTGTCTCGGAGAGGGCATCTCTGGAGGGTAGTGGGTGGGAAAATGTTAGAGGGATGGTAGTGGAGCAAGAATAGCATCTAAGAGATCCGAACCACAAATCTGCTCTCTTCACAGCTTTTTATTCCTTACCTCTAAAGTTCTGAGTGCATTCTCAGCCGGGGAGGCAGCATAGCACATAGCAGCCTGTGTCTGATCTGAGTTCAAATCCTTTCTGTTCCACTCACTGTTCATAGACTGTGGGTGGGATATTTTCTTATCATCTGAGTTTCTGTGTCTGGATGCTCCTTATCACCTGCCTCAAGGAAGGAGTTTTCAGAATCCTACGGAGAAAAAATGAACAAAGCCAAGTTGTTACATTGCTCCAAAAGGTTAGCGTCCTTCTCTCTTTTGGGCCCAATGAAGGGGATCTTCTCAAGCTTTCCAAGTTGTGAAACTCAGGGCATGACTCAAGGACAACTGCAAGTGCAAAAATTGTTTGCATGTATTTGGAAATGAGATTATCATGTGAGCCAGACTGTAGATTAGGTTCACAAGTTCATTCATGTAAGAAGTCTACTAAAAATGAGTCATCTAAAAAACAGTGTGTCTAATGCCCTCATTTTTTAAAAGATCTATTTATTTATTTATTTGAAAGTCAGAGTTACACACAGAGAAAAGGAGAGGCAGAGAGAGAGAGGGAGGTCTTCCATCTGCTGGTTCACTCCACAGATGGCCTCAATGGCTGTAGCTGTGCCAATCTGAAGCCAGGAGCCAGGAGCTTCTTCTGGGTTTCACACATGGCTGCAGGGCCCCAAGGACTTGGGCCATCCTCCAGTGCTTTCCTAGGCCATAGCAGGGAGCTGGTCAAAAGTGAAGCAGCTGGGACTTGAAACGGTGCCCATATGGGATGTTGGCACTGCAGGCGGTGGCTTTACCCGTTACACCACAGTGCAGTCCCCAACTGACACTTGGTCTCTCTACACACATAAAAGTAATCAAGGACAATCTTTTTTAGTTGATTCAAGAATAATTAATATAACATTTTTAAAATTGCATGCATAAAAGTTAAACATCGTGCTAACAAAAATAGGTTAACACATGAATAAATTGAAAACTACCATGCTTCAGGGCACTCAGAGAATGCAGCAAATTTTGTCTGTGTATATTTTAGAGTTTAACTCCCTAATCCATATTTGTTTGCATTCACAGTCAGTGTCAAATAATATCCATCTTTGCTTCTTTAGCCAGTTTCCAAGGACTTGGACTATCTTGTACTGCTTTCCCAGCCTATACCAAGAGCTGAATAGGAAGTGAGCAGCTGGGACTTGAACCGGCACACATATGGGATGCCGGCACTGCAGGCATGGCTTTTCCCACTATGCCACAGCGCCAGCCCCAATTTCCATATTTTTTTAAAACTTTTATTTAGTAGATATAAATTTCCAAAGTACAGTTTGTGGATTACAATGGATTCCCCCCCCCCCCCATAACTTCCCTCCTACCCGGAGCCCTCCCATCTCCTGCTCCTCTCCCATTCCATTCACATCAAGATTCATTTTCAATTATCTTTATATACAGAAGATCAATTTAGCATATATTAAGTAAAGATTTCAACAGTTTCACCCACACAGAACACAAAGTGCAAAATACTGTTTGAGCACTAGTCATAGCATTAATTCACATTGAACAACACATTAAGGACAGAGATTCTACCTGAGGAGTAAGTGCACAGTGACTCCTGTTGTTGACTTAACAAATTGACACTCTTGTTTAAGGCGTCAGTAATCTCCCTAGGCTCTAGTCATGAGTTGCCAAGGGTATGGAAGCCCTCTGAGCTCGCCGACGTTGATCTTATTTTGACAAGGCCATGGTCAAAGTGGAGGTTCTCTCCTCCCTTCAGAGAAAGGTACCTCCTTCTTTGATGACCTGTTCTTTCCACTGGGATCTCACTCACAGAGGTCTTTCATTTAGGTATTTTTTTTTTTTGCCAGAGTGTCTTGGCTTTCCATGCCTGAAATACTCTCATGGGCTCTTCAGCCAGATCCGAATGCCTTAAGGGCTGATTCTGAGGCCAGAGTGCTGTTTAGGACATCTGCCATTCTATGAGTCTGCTGTGTATCCTGCGTCCCATGTTGGATCATTCTCTCCCTTTTTCATTCTATCAGCTAGTATTTGCAGACACTAGTCTTGTTTATTGTGACCCCTTTGACTCTTAGTCCTATCATTATGATCAAATTGTGAACAGAAATTGATCACTTGGACTAGTGAGATGGCATTGGTACATGCCACCTTGATGGGATTGAATTGGAATCCCCTGGTATGTTTCTAACTCTATCATTTGGGGCAAGTCAGCTTGAGCATGTCCCAAATTGTACATCTCGTCCCTCTCTTATTCCCACTCTTATATTTAACAGAGATCACTTTTCAGTTAACTTTAAACACCTAAGAATAATTGTGGGTTAATTACAGAGTTCAACCAATAGCATTAAGTAGAACAAAAAAAAATACTAAAATGGATAAAGTATTCAATTGTACATCAGCAGTGATGACAAGAGCTGATCAAGTCACCGTTTCTCATAGTGTCCATTTCACTTCAACAGGTTTCCCCTTTGGTGTTCAGTCAGTTGTTGCCGATCAGGGAGAACATATGATATTTGTCTCTTTGGGACTGGCTTATTTCACTCAGCATAATGTTTTCCAGATTCTTCCATCTTGTTGCAAATGACCAGGTTTCATTGTTTTTGACTGCTGTATAGTATTCTATAGAGTACATGTCCCATAATTTCTTTATCCAGCCTACTGTTGATGGGCATTTGGGTTGATTCCAGGTCTTAGCTATTGTGAATTGAGCTGCAATAAACATTAAGGTGCAGACAGCTTTTTTGTTTGCCAATTTAATTTCCTTTGGGTAAATTCCAAGGAGTGGGATGGCTGGGTTGTATGGTAGTTTCTGAGGAATCTCCAGACTGACTTCCATAGTGGCTTAACCAGTTTGCATTCCCACCAACAGTGGGTTCCAATTTCTATATTTTAACAAAAGGTGAATTAAAGCCTTTGTCTAGCCAGTCTGGTGTCTGGGCTTCCGTAGGGTCATTTCAAACTCTCACTTTTTTCTGCATTTGCCACACATTTTTCTTTCTTCTTATGCCTCATTTTGTAGAAAATTGATATTTCCAGCAATTAAAAATCGCAACCCTTGAAAACAGATGTCTCACTCCCTTCTGACTTTTTAGCCACTTTGCTGCACTACTTATTACAATTAATATTATAATGTCACATGTGACCTTTGATGTCTATATGTGATAAGCTTAGTCAAGAGTTAATAGTTAGATTTTTTTAAACACCTCTAATGAACAAGCCTCCCAACCTTGTGGGGACACTGACAGTGTATTGGGGTATGCCTCCAATGCACCAGCAGGCAGTTTAAAAATCCACCTTCATCTTCACTGTCAACTTATGCAGATTTCAGGTCAGTCAGAGGTGAGCAATGAGGATGGTCTCAGAATGTTTCTATTCATCATGCATACTAAATCATACATTATCCTGAACGACGAATTTCCGAGAGGAATTCAGAATGTTGAAAGGTTAGGGTACGGGTTCAGGCTCGGGCACGGGTTCGGGCTCGGGCTCAGGCACGGGTTCGAATTCGGGTACGGATTCGGGTTCGGGTTCAGGTACGGGCTCGGGCTCGGGTTCGAATTCGGGTACGGATTTGTGTTCAGGTTCGGGTTCAGGTGAGGGGTTAGGGTTAGGGTTAGGGTTAGGGTTAGGGTTAGGGTTAGGGTTAGGGTTAGGGTTAGGGTTAGGGTTAGGGTTAGGGTTTAGGGTTAGGGTTAGGGTTAGGGTTAGGGTTAGG